>NW_027185903.1:31015212-31028524 GCF_028583685.1 Petaurus breviceps papuanus
GTCCCCCCCCCCATGAAACGCACGCCGCGCTCCGAGCTGCATCCAATCAGAGCTGCAGCAGTGAGCATGTCATCCTGTTCTTTATTGAATTCATTATTGAATAAAGGTACACTTTTTGGTTCACATTTACCTGTTTATTAAAATTGCTGTCAATGTTCATTAAAATAAGCCCTCCCCTGAAAATAAGCCCTCTGGTGTTTTTCTGTCCAAAAAAATTAAAAAGACAGTGTCTTATTATCGGGAAACACGGTAAGTGTCTGAGCCCGGGATTCGATCCCCAGGTCATCCTGACACTGGAGCCGGTGCTCTTACTCGCTGGTGCTACCTGGCTGCCCCGGTGAGAACTTTCTGATGCCAGAAGTAGTTGGGTGGAAGTATCAACTGTGAAATTATTTATGTTATGATATCAATGATAATCAGTTATTGTCAGAACAGAATAGGATATTCCTTCTGAATGTCATGTAAACCCACACCTCTATTTTTTTTTTACTATTAAAAAAATACAAAATTAAGTTAGAATGTTTGAAGAATTGAATAGAATTCATTATCTTTCTGTCATGTGGCTGTCTCTCTGTTTGCTGGAAATAATCTAGTAAACAGAGATTAAGGGGGAAAAACACATATATGTATACAGTCTTGATAATGATGCTATAGCAACATTTACTCATTGCAACAAGTACTGAAGTCAAAGGTTTGTAATAATATAATTTCACAGCAAGGGTAGACAGCAGACCTCTGTTGACCTGAGTCTCTCAATTAGGCTTTTGTGGGCTTAGCCACAGGAAGCCATGAGAGAGGTTAAAGACTTAATTTTTCTCATTGGTAAATCATGATAAAAACCTGTCAGTATGCAGTTAGTAACCACTTCTCCCTCTTATAATGTCTCATTTTCCGTGATCTCTCCTACCATCATCATCGTGCCTCTTATCATGGTAGCATCCTTGGGGTTGATATTATCTTTGTTTTAATTATTTCCTGACTGCTCATATACAGTTTCCCCAAATTCTCTTTAAGCAAGAAGAGCCAGGACTTGGGTGCTAGGGACATTAACACTTTTGCTGGCTTACTAGCAGAGCCCTGATCTAGCTTCCTTTCCTGGGCACCTGAGAAAAGGTTTCCAGACTGTGATTTTTCTCCCTTTCCCTTTACCCTCAATTTTGTTTCCAAATGATCACCCTGCAGAGAAGAAAATAAATTCAGAAGGTTCATTTGGACTCAATTCCAGCTGATGGGCTGATCTTGCAGGCTGGCTGTACAAGTTATTTTCAGATTTCAAATAGACAACAACATCTCTCAGAGGGATCAGCAAGACATAACAAGGCGGCCAGAGGGGAGGAAACAAGGAACTGGCAGATAGAGTCTTTGAAGAAGTTAGAATGATTCTTTTATAGTGCAATAGTTTTATATGCTTGGGGACAAACAAACAGCAGGAAGAACAGTGTTTTCCTTATTTACTAGTTTGGAGTTTGTGGCAGACCACTAAATGTTTGGATATGCACCATTCTAAATTCTCAGGAAATGGGGTCACACAGGCCCATCCCCTCCCTGATCAGTTACTAAATGGCTGTGTGGAGGGGTAAACTTTTCTGCAAGATCTAAGATTTTTAAGGAGCATCTGTAGAAGAAAAGGGACATCTGGGGTAGCCAAAAGAGGCCTGAATTTGAAATCAGAAGATGTGAATTAAAAACACTCCTACCTGAGTGACCTTAGGCAAATCATATCACCAGATGGACCTGAGTTTTCTTGATGGTTTAAAATTAGGAAGTTGGACGACATGACTTTCCAGCTCCAGTTTTATGATCCTGTGTTCTTGGTTCAAATCTGACTTTGCTTCTTACTACTACCTGTGTGACTATGGAAAAGTCATTTAACCTTCCTAGGCCTCAGATTCCTCAACAGGATTATATTTTCTTGAAGGTCCCTTGTAGTTCTAAAATAAAATAAAAAAAGATAAAATAACGATTTAACTAAAAAAAATATGTAAGATTTAATTTCTGTCCCTGTCACCGATTAGTTGAGTAACAATGGCCCCTTTTTCTCCTAAAAAACATACACATACACACACACACACACACACACACACACACACAAAACATTCATAGGCATTACTTTCTAATTAGTTGAGAAACATGGCCCTTTTTCTTCCTTTAAAAGAACAAAACAAAAACCATTCATAGGCATTACTTTCCTGAAATAAAAAAATGGAGATCGTGTCTTTCGTTTGCCCTTCTAACCTTTGAGTACAGATAACATAGCTCAGTTTCTCAACTGCAGTAATTGGTCTGGTTCTTGGTTCCCCAGATCAGCAAATCTGGTCTAGCATGGAACACAAGACAGGTATAGCAGAACTAGGAATCTAGGCTTAAAACCAGGAAAATCAGTGTTCAAGTGCCACATCTAACACTACTGCCTGTGTGACTCTAGGCAAGTCAATTAACCTCTTAATGCTCTAAGCAACTCCCCAAGACTAGTATAAATTCCAGAGAAAGTGCTGACCTATATAGCGGAGGGAGTTCCCACTACCAGTGAAATCAGAGGTTCAATTCTATCTACCTATGATACTGTAGGGCCTGCCTCCCTTCTCCAGAGCCAGCTAGAGCTTGGTCTGTGGAATGATGAATGCCACTATAAGAGTCTTCAACACCCAATCATCAGAGATGCCATTGTAGCTGCCCATTGGGAGCTAGAAACAACTCTCCTTCCAGACACCTAAGACTGGTCAGTCTTGGCCACAGCTGCTCTCACCATCAAGGTTGCCTTTGCTGTGGGAGCCCCTGCCCCTATCACCAATTCCTCTCTCCAAATCCTATCTGCCTAGTCTCAATTCTACATTCTTCATAATAATAACTATCATTTTAAGTCCTTTTAAAATAAATATTTTATTTATTTCATTAAATATTTCTTAATTACATGTAATTTTTTAAACAATCATTTAAAAAATTTTGAATTCCAAATTTTCTCCTCCCTTCCCCTCCCTCACCCCTTGAGAAGGCAAGCAATATGGTATCAATTATACATGTGAAGTCATGCATACAAAATAAATTTCCATATTAGCCATGTTGCAAAAGAAAACACACACATACACACACACCAAGAAAAATAAATAAAATAAAAAAATATGCTTTAGTCTGCACTCAGTTCATGAGTTCTCTCTCTGGAGATGGACATTTTTCATCATGGGTCCATTGGAATTGTCTTAGATAATTTTCTTGATCAGAGTAATAATAATAGCTACATTTACATAATACTTATTATTATGTATTATATATTATGTTGAGCACTGGACTATGTGCTTTACAATGATCTTTACTGGTCCTTAGTACAACCCTGGGAGGAAGGTGCTATTATTATCCCACTTTTACAGATAAGGCAAACACTGGTTAAGTGCCCAGAGTCACACAGCGAGTTAAATGTTTGAGGTCAGATTTGAGATTGGGTTTCCCTGATTCCCTGACCACAGTCTTTGCTCTATCCACTGAGTCCCCTTTCCTCCCCTTCTTAACCCTCTCTAGTCTGGAACTCTAGTAGACATTTACTTCAAAGTGTCAATGTCCCTCTAATAAAGGTCCCAGAGCACTCATTCCTTCCTGGGCCTCTTCCCCTTAGTAACTTTGCAGGCATCCCTTAACCCCTTCCTCTGTTTCTGCTATACACTGTTGGGCTGAAAGAGGACAGGAGGAGGAAGTCCATAGTATTGACCCCTTGTCCTTGCCATCATGAGAGCTGCGACTGCCAGTTATTACATTTTTTTTATTCAAATGCTTTATTAAGTTCTAGTTTACATCGTTCATTTCTGCAAGATTTTGAGTTAAAAATTTTCTTCCCGTTTTTCCCTTGCCCACCACCCCAAAATAGCGATTCCACTGGATATTCCCTCCTCCAATCTGTTCTCTCCCATATCTTCTCCCATACCCCCTCCAACTTTCCAGTGGGGCGCAGTGGATCTCTATGCCCCAGTGCCTGTATATCTTATTTCCCAGTTACTTGTAAAATAATATTTATAATATTATATATATGTATATAGATACATACATATATATATATTTAAACATTTGATTTGAAAACTTTGAATTCCAGATACATTCCTTTCCTCCCTTGTCACCTACCATTGTTGGGAAGATAAGCAATTCAATATAGGTTGTACCTGTGTAGCTATGCAAAACATTTCCGTAGTAGATATATTGTAAAAGACTGACTATATTTCCGTCCCTCCTATCCCACCTCCCACTTATTCTATTCTCTACTTTGATCCCATCCCTTTTCAAAAGTGGGTGCTTCCAACTTCCCACTCCCCCAGCGTGCCCTCCCTTCCATCATCACCCCTCTCATCCCCTTCTCCCCTACTCTCCTGTAGGGTGAGATACTCTATTTAGTGTGTATGTTATTCCCTCCCTAAGCCAAATTCAATGAGAATAAGGTTGACCCATTCCCTTTTGACTTCCTGTTCTTCCCCTCCATTGTAACCATTTTCCCTTACCTCTTCTATATGAGATAGTTTACCCCAATCTGTCTCTCCCCATCCCCTCTCATTACATTCCTCTCTCACCTCTTAATTTCACCTTTTAAGTATCATCCTTTCCTTTTCAATTTGTCCTGTGCCCTCTATCTATGTATACCTGTACACATATATACACACATTCACATATGTATTCATATGCCCATATACCCTCCTATATAGACATATATATGTATGTGCATATACACACACACATTTCTTTTCTCTTCAATTATTCTTATACTGAGAAAAGCTTCATAAGTTACAATTATCATTTTTCCACGTAGGAATGTAAATAGTTCAACTTTGATAAGTTCTTTACAATTTCTTTTCCCTGTTTACCTTCTCATGCTTCTCTTGCTTTTTTATATGAATGTCAAATTTTCTATTCAATTCTGTTTTTTTCATCAAAAATGCTTGAAAGTCCTCTATCCCACTGAATGCCCATATTTTCCCCTGAAGCATGATACTCAGTTTTGTTAGGTAGGTGATTCTTGGTTTTAATCCCAGCTCCTTTGACCTCTGGTATATCATATTCCAAGCCCTTCAATCCCTCAGTGTGGAAGATGCCAGATCCTGGGTTATCCTGATTATTTTCCCACAATATTCAAATTGTTTCTTCCTGGCTGATTGTAATATTTTCTCCTTGATCTGGGAATTCTGGAACATGGCTATAACATTCCTAAGAGTTTTCTTTTTGGGATCTTTTTCAGGAGGTGTTTGGTGGATTCTTTCAACCTCTATTTTGCCCTCTGGTTCTAAAACATCAGGGCAATTTTCCTTGAAAATTTCTTGAACGATGATTTCTAGGTTCTTTTTTTTTCATTATGGCTTTCAGGTAGTCCAAATAATTTTTAAATTATCTCTCCTGGATCTATTTTCCAGGTCAGTGGTTTTCCCAATGAAATATTTCATATTGTCTTCTATTTTTTCATTTGTTTGGATCTGTTTAATAGTATCTTGATTTCTCATAAAGTCACTAGCTTCCATTTGCTCCAATCTAATTCTGAAGGAATGATTCTCTTAAGTGAGTTTTTGAGATTCTTTTTCCATCTGGAAAATTTGGCTTTTTAAGGCATTTTTCTCCTCATTGCCTTTTTGAGCCTCTTTTGTCATTTGAGTTAGTCTGTTTTTTAAGGTGCTATTTTCCTGAGTCAGGTTGTTGACCCTCATTTCATAATTTTCTTGCATCATTATCATTTCTCTTTCCAATTTTTCCTCCACTTCTCTTATTCGGTTTTCAAAATCCTTTTTAAGATTCTCCTCCTCCTCCTTATATGGCCTATAACCAGCTCATATTTTTCTTGGAAGCTTTTAGTGCAGGAGTTCTGACTTCACTGTCTTCCTTCTGTTCCATGCTTTGATCCTTCTTGTCCCCCAAATCAGAGTCTAATGTTGGGTTCCTCTGTTTACTTTTCTTCCCTCGTTTACTCATATTGCCAGTCAATTACTTGACTTTTGGGCTTTTTGACACAGTAAGACACAGTATAATGAATCAGACAGGGGAACTTCATACCAAACACTGGGGTTTTCTCAGCTGCTGAAGGTATTAGTTGGGTACCCTCTCTGAAGCCTCCACACTCTCTGGCAAGCTGGTCACATACCCCAGGACCTCCACCCTAGACTGCAATCCAGATCCAAACAGGTTAAAGCAAGGGTGATTACCTCTCAGACTGGTCACTTGGTCCCCCTACAGTCTGCAGGCCAGGAGCTGAAGCTGCCAAGTGGTGGTGGCTTCACGGCTGTGACACTTCAGTAGTTTCTCCCTCCTGGAGATAAAGGCCGACAGCACTCCCAAACTACTGGATCCCAAAGTCCACACTGTACTGACCTCTCACTTTGTCCTTAGCATCTATGTGTTGATAATTCTGGAAACCACCACAGCTGCTGGTGATCTGAAGTCCCTCTAGTTGGAGGATGGTCAGGCCTGCTCTGGGGCTAAAAACTCAGACTTGTGTGGGGTTGGGGTTGGCTCCCAGAGTGCTGTGCTGGTCACTTGCTGCTGGCCTGCTGGGCTGTCCTCAGTGGAAGATTAGCTTCTCTGTATCATTTGGTGGGTTCTGTAGCTCCAAAGTTTGTTCAGAGTCACCTTTTACATGAATTGGAGGTGGTGAGAGCTGGAGCCCAGCAGAAATCCTGTTTCTTCTCCTCCATCTTGACTGATGTCCCAGTTATACATTATTAATATGATATCTGTGCTCCCATGATTTCTGGAAAAGCTAGGGGACTCTCCTCCCTCTGTTGGCAATGGGCAAGAGATGTTCTGGGCTTCCCAAGCCAGGACTCCATGTTCCCACAGAATTGATGTAATGGAAGCATGCTTAGGGCCATAGCTAAAAACTCCATTAGAATGTGAGTTATTGAGAGAAGAAAGGCTTGTCTTCTTTGTATCCCCATCATTTAACTCAGTCCTCTATTACTTAGTAAGCATTTAATAATTACTTCATTTATTGTTTCATTCATTCTGGGACAAGTAGGCATCCATTGACTGCCATTGAAACCTTACCACCATTATAAGCTTTTCTATGGAAAATATGCTTTGAGTTCCCACCACGGACTTAAAGACAGTCTTTTGGAAAACACCCTGTTTACAGGTTGTAAACAACTTTTCTATTGAGTGGTTTTGTACTGAGGGCATATTGCCTAGACCTCCTGTAGGATAGGGGAGCTGTGGCTGTCTTGACCCTATGACAGTTTTTGTTTGCCATTTCTCTCCTTCCATGGTTGAGGGCTCAGCCTCTTGGATCACCTCTCTGTATAGTCCTAGAACTACAGGCTTCTCAACTATATTGTTGTTTGTTTCAGTCATTTCTGACTCTCCCTGACCCCTTCTGGGGGTTTTCTTGGTAAAGATACTAGAGTGGTTTGCCATTTCTTTCTCTGGCTCGTTTTACAGATGAAGAAACTAAGACAAGCAGGGTTAAGTGACTTTCCCAGAGCCACATAACTAGTAAACGTCTGAGGCCAGATTTGAACTCAGGAACATGAGTCTTCCTGACTCCAGAACCTGTGCTCTATTAGCTGTGGTTATATAGCCACTAGTGTGCTAACTAGTGCCAACTAGCTGTCCCAAGAATCAGTGCTTTTTCTAGAGGCAGCTAGGTAGATAGAGTGTTGGACCTGGACTCAGGAGACCTGATTTAAATCTGGCCGCAGATATTAACCACTTAATCTCTGTCTGCTTCAGTTTTCTCAACTCTAAAATGGAGATCACCTACTTCCCAAGGTTATTGTGAGGACCAGAGGAGATAATATTTGTAAAATGCTTTGCTCAAAGTCCTAGCCATAGTAGATGCTTAATAAATATGCATTCCCTCCTTTCTCTCATGTTCATAGTCAAAATCAGGGAATATATTTTCCTTGTTCAGCATAACCTCTCTCTCTACTTGAGACTTTATGGCCATATCTGAGTGATTTATGAAGGAGGGTCAATAAGTAAGGCAAATTTTCATTTTTCATAGATATTATTTATTGATATGATAAACCCACCTCCATGATTATGTCAGAGTAAGCAAGACTCTTGGTTTTTACAACATAAAATTGTCCAAATTTTGATCTATATTTATGAAATCAAGTATTTTAAAAATCAGACTAAATCACCTGACTCATTTACTCCTCTTCACATATACTCATGAGATGTCTGAGTCTTAGGGATATTCTCAGATCCTGCTCCAGGAAAATGTCATCTTGGATTGAGTGGACTTAAGAGGGCTTCTATCGGAAGTTAGTTTCAATTACTGCCTTTGAAAGTTGTAATAGATAGCATGGCCTAGTGGCTAGCATGCTGAGCTTATGGTATGGAAGAATTAGGTTTGAATCCTGTCTCTCCCACTTGCAGTGTGACCCTGGACAAGTGACTTAACCTTTATGTATCTCAGGATTTATCTGGTAAGTCATAAATGGGGATGTATTCATATTGTCATCTCCCACACCAGGAATTTTTCCATGATAATTAAACCAGAGACATTTCTAGAAGTATTTGGTCTTTAATGCTTGAATGTACAATGAATCATCAAAATAATAATAAGTATTTTCCCCTTATGTGGCTTTAGGATTAGCAGTGCAAACTGTGTCATACCAGGCTTTGCTAATCATTAGCTTGTTTTACTGTTGCTGAAATGGAACTTGGTGATCTTATTTGTGGGATGCTCTAGGAGGATGGAGAGACAGATTCTGGACCTGTGATTGCATTGGGTATAGGGAACCCCTGGGAAATATAGAAACTCCCTCCACTAATGCAAACTGACCTCTCCTTGGTAAGTTAGAGTCTTAGAGAGTTACCTTGGGGCATTAGGAGGTTAAAGGTCTCACAGAGCTAGAGTTTGTCAAAGGTGAGGGATTAGAGTCAGGCTTCCTGACTCCAAAGCTGGAACCAGTCCACTCTTGTGAGGCTACCTCCCTATCTGATATAAGACCATGAATCAGGATCACTGATCAAAGATTCAGAGCTGGAAGGGACCTCTGTAAGCCTTCTAGACCAACAAACCTCTCATTTTATAATGAGGAAACTGAAGCCCAGGTTGACAGAATGATTTGCCTACTGTCAGAAAAGTAAGTAGAGTCTGGATTCAAATCCAGGTACCCTGACTTCAGAACCAGTGTTCTTTCCATAGAAAAATTATGGAAATAATCTATTATGATTTTTAAGTTTCAGAAAACAAATAACAAAGAACATCCTTCCAAGGTATTGTTTAGTCATTCAGTTCTATCTGATTCTTGGTGACCCCATGGACCATTACTGTTCATCGGGTTTTCATGGCAAGGATATTGGAGTGGTTTGCCATTTCCTTCTCCAATGGCAAACAGAAATTAAGTGACTTGTACAGAGTCATATATAGCTAGTAAGTGTTTGATGCTGCACTTGAACTCAGGATTTCCTGACTCCGGCAGCTAAGTGGAGCAGTAGATAGAGAGCCAGGACCGGAATCAATAAGACTCATGTTCCTGAGTTCAAATGTGACCTTTGCTGCTTACTAGCTGTGTGACCCTGGGCAAGTCACCTAACACTGTTTGCCTCAGTTTTCCTCATCATAAAATGAACTGGAGAAGGAAATGACTCCAGTATCTTCGCCAAGAAAACCCCAAATGGGGTCATGAAACGTTGGACGTGACTGAAAAACGGCTAACCAACTTCCTGATTCCAGGTCCAGTGCTCTATCCACTGAACCATTCAGCCACCACACCCTCCTAAGAAATGGTGTTATTTTCTGTTTTAGTATCATTTGAATGTCATTTCACTAATGTACAATTTGGGCTTTTGGGGCACCAAGTTCAATGCCATTTTAGACCTGACCTACACAACAGAAGAGGACAGTGGTGTGCTATTGTGGAGAGAGCCCTGGGCTCAGTATCAGGAAGCAGATATTCTGTTAGCAAGTACTCCTTCACTTTTTTGGATCTCAGTTTCCTTATTTGTAAAAAGATTCAGTCCAGGCACCCTCTTTGCTCCCTCCTTGGATTCAAATTCTATTGTTTATAGTGCTACTTTATCAAAACCGTGTCTTTTCAAGTTTTTCTAATGGAGCAAAGTGCGATAGACATTAAAAAAAAATTATTCTCTGTCTCCAATGTTGTCCCTAAATTCCAGGGCATGAGTTAAAAAGGTTTAAGTGCAGATAATTACCAGCCTGTGTCTTATTGTATTACAAGTACACAGAGTCATTGCTATTTCTGGGTGTAGTTGCTAAAAGGTCCACGTGATGCACCATACCAAATCAGTCAAGTTATGAAACTGCTTGATCCTGAAAGAAAAAAAAATAAGGCTAAGAATAGCACCTAATGCAGCCCCTCACAGTGTTTTTTTTTAATTCTTGCTAAGAGATGAGCAAGATACAGCATGTGAAACCCAGAGCAAAAGGTTTTGAAGTTTGGGCTTGGCTCAAGGGGATTCCACACCCCACAGAGCTCCCTCTGAAATGAGTCTTGAGATAGTTGGGTAGAGGTGGTGGTAGGGGTAAGTTTGTGGGGGTATTTATCACCCAAGACTTCTTTGTTCTGACTTGATTCATGTTTTGAGAATCACCATTTTCCAAAGTGGCTGGTCTTAAACTTTTGTTGGGTCTTGCTGGGAACAGGGTCAAGAGACAGATTATTTTGTTAAGTGTGGGTCCTGTGGTCATGCAGGGAAACCCAAGGTATTGCTAATTTTGACATTTTACTGAAGTTTCTTTAATGGGGGTGAGGGTAGTTGGAAAGGTTACAGATAGTTTTCTTATCAAGAGCAGGGTTCTTTGGTAATGCAGAAGGGAGATGCTAATAAGGAAGGCAATCATTTTCTACCCCTAACACATGCTAGTGATGTGATCATGGGTCAATCATTTAACCTGTCAGTGCTATAGGCAACTCTTGAAGACTATAAATTTCAGATGAGCTGCTGATTCATATTTGTGAGGGAATTTTTGACTAAGAGTTTCTCATGCAGATGAAGGCACACACACACAAAAATTTTGCTCACCCTTGGGAATTTGAGGAGGGGGGAAAGGTCAAATAGAGAAAAGAAGTACATTTTTTTTGCCTTTTTTTTGGGAGGGCAGTTGGGGTTAAGTGATTTGCCCAAGGTCACATGGCTAGTAAGTGTTAAGTGTCTGAGGTCACATTTGAACTCAGGTCCTCCTGAATCCAGGGCTGGTGCTCTGTTCACTGCACCACTTAGCCACCCCTCAGAAGTGCAGTTTTTATAATAAAGATGTCTCCTGCTCCCCCAAATAAAAAGATCCCTAGGTGCACACAACTTTGCCAAAGATGGAGCCATACACACTCATACACATATGTGTATACATACATAAACTACACACACACAAACACACATGTGTATTATCTTTCTATATCTATCTGTCTATACATACACAATGGAGTTTTCTATCTTCCTTTCAGGTTCAAATATCTCTCTTTATACATATATATAATATATTATATATAGGATATCTATATCTATCTATCTGAACCTGGGAGGATAATAGAAGACTCCATTGGAAAAAAATGAGAAAAGAAATAGAAGATATTATTTGGCTAGCAAAACCGTGATCTCTAATTGTGGTTTGGAACTGTCCCATAGGGCAATTATATAAGGGGGGAAGACAGACTGGCCAAGCTTATTTGGAGTCAGAGGACTTGGGTTTGAATCTCTGCTCTGACATTTACAATCCATACTAGGACAAGTTACTTACTGCCTCTGAGCCTTAGTTTACTCAGCTGTCAAAAGGGAGGAGTAGGGGCAGCTAGCTGGTACAGTGAATAGAGAGAGCACTGGTCTTGGAGTCCAGAGAACCTGAGTTCAAATCTGACCTCAGACTCTTGACACACTTACTAGCTGTGTGACCTTGGACAAGACACTCAGCTCCAATTGCCTTGCCTTCCCTCCTCCAAAAAAAAAAAAAAAAGGTAATTGCAGCCCGTGAACTCTAATGCCACTTCTTCCTTGAAATCTATGAACTAGTGTTCTTTTTTAGGAGGGGAGTAACCTCTCTATCCTTTTCTCAACCCCAGAGTTTCACCCCTGGGTTCTCTGATGGTCTTGACAATCAAAGAAATGAATCTGGCCTACCCTGGGGAAGGAATGCTCTGTTTGATTACTTTTGTGAACTTAACTTACTTTCCTCCCTTGACAGCCCCAGGCCAAAATGGGCTTCTTGAGACCACAGAAACTTCTTTTGTTTATTCCCAACTATTCCTTTTCTGCAGATTCTTCTAAATATTAACTCTATATCTAACACTTCACCCCCTCCCCAACCCTTGTATGTTCTGACTATACTTCTGCTGCCCAATTTTGCAGTCTTCTAAACCAAGGAAACCCAGTAAATGACCAATGCCAAATGGAAAAGGTGATGGCAATTCTCAAGTGTCAATGGGCTTCCTCACAAGAACTGATGAGCATCTGAAGAATAGCTCATAGGTCAGTCCTTGCGGCCATTTATATAAAATGCACACATCTGAACAGGAGGAACCCTCTGTCTGTGCCCAGCCAATGAAATGAGTTTCTTTAACATATTGGAAGACCAAAAGCCACCTCCCTTCTGAAGCAGCTCGTTCTATTTGAATACTTCTAATTATTAGGGAATTTCTGCTTTTAGTGTCCTGAAACCGGCTTCCTTGTAGCTTGCCTCTATTGGTCTTTATTGTCTTCTGGGAGTAAATGGAGTGAATTTGATTCTTCTCCTAGTGTATTGATTCTCTCTCTCTCTCTCTCTCTCTCTCTCTCTCTCTCTCTCTCTCTCTGTCTCTCTCTGTTTCTCTCTCTCTGTCTCTCTGTCTCTCTCTCTCTCTCTTTCTCTGTCTCTCTCTGTCTCTCTCTCTGTCTCTGTCTCTCTCTCTCTCTCTGTCTCTGTCTCTCTCTCTCATGTCACCTGCAATTTTTTTAAAGCATGCCAAACTATTTCTGCATGTAATTCAATGATAAACATGGAGAACACACAAGGGGTAGGATAGAGCCTATGGTACTCCACTGGAGCCATATTTCAACGTTGACATCAGTCTTGACCCTTTGGATCTAGTCATTCAACCGTTTCTAAATGAGTATGACTGTAGTATCATCTATTCCATATCTCTCTGTTTTATCCCCAAAGATGATAGTATTAGGCCTAGCCCAGAACAATGCAAGTTATATGTTATACATCTTAATTATTTAGCATGTTATACATATTAATTATTTCTTGACATTATAAGGAATACCACCTGAATCCTTCTAATAGGATTCTCCTCTAGTTTTTGTGTGGCACATTTCAAAATAAAAAAATGAAAAAAATCCCTGGGTCTGGGATATTTAATTTTTTCATCTATCTATCTATCTATCTATCTATCTATCTATCTATCTATCTATC
>NW_027185903.1:31028534-31037874 GCF_028583685.1 Petaurus breviceps papuanus
ATCTATCTATCTATCTATCTATCTATCTATCTATCTATCTATCTATCTATCTATCTATCTATCTATCATCTATCTATCTATCTGTATATGTATATGTGTTTATATATATATGTCTCCAGAGAATAGATGGAGTGATCAGGATATATGTGGGATGACAAGTGGCTCATGTAAGTTAATATGGAAAAAACATAAAATAATGAGAACTAGGTCAAAGATGGCAAAAAAGATTAAGCTCTAAATGGGGCCAGACTTCAAGACACTGAATGGAAAAGGATCTGGCAGTGCTATTGGCTACACCTTGGAAGACTTAGCTTCACGTCTGGCAGTAATTAAGGGAGCAAACGGGACACTGTGATGCATCAGCAGAGGAACAGGCTGCAAATGGAAAAGCACTGGGAAAGGCTGCTTGTCAGTGTGGAAGCTTTTACAGAGAAAGGGTTAGGATTGTAGGAGGTAATCACCACCAGTAGAAGGAGTAAGAATTTGAGTAATCACAATCTCCTTCATCGTTGGTGGCCAGGTGGTTGCCCAAGGGAAGACTCAGTCAGGCTGGTCGATGCTGCTGAGGCTGGTAGCATCTGGTGAGATGAGAGAGGTGGCCACCCAGTGTACTGACCCAAGGATAACCACCAAATCCGATGTGGGCTGGCCTGCCCATTAAAGAGCCATCTAGGCCTTCTCCATGACCTCGTACTACAGTTAGCACCCTTATGAATCACATTCCTCATGAGTCGCCCTCTGCCTGATGCCAGATACCAGGATGAACTAGGTGACGGCAGGCTTGCCTTGGGCATAGGGTGGAGATAAAACCATTTGGGACCATTGGACTAGGCCAGAAAACCTTCACAACCTCAGAGTGTCCATTTACTCAAAGCTTTTTGACCCAAGAGGAGGGAAAGAAGACAATGATGATAGCACAGGGACTCTGTAGGTTGTCATTTATGTATAAGGAAATTTAGATTTTTATTTGGTATAAAATATGTCCTTGAAGGAGGAATATAGAAGAGCCATATATATATAGTTGTTAATGTCCTTAATGTATTTGAGGGAACATCTAGGAGCAAAGAAAGCCTTTAACTCAGATGTGTTAAACATTTGGTGGGATTCTCAGAAGGCCAGGATCTTGTTTCTTTTATTGTGTTTCTGACATTTTAACAATAATAACTGACATGTTTATAATATCTCAGGTTTTATATAGTGCTTTCCCTAACTTATTTCATTTGGTTCTCAAAATAATCCTGTGAAACAGATTATTGCTAGGTATTATCTAGGTATTAGGTATTTTCTAGGAATTAGGTATTATCATTCCCATTTTACAGATGAGGTTAACTGAGGTTCAGAGATAGGTAAGTGACTTACCTAAGATCACACAATTTGTGTGACACACACAAAGTGTCAGATGTGGGATGTAAAATGAAGTCTGCTCCTGAGACCAGGTACAACTCACTTTCCATTGTACCATGCTCCACCTTTTGTTTAAGGCTTAGAGACCCAAGTAGTCAGAATCTATAGAATTTGCTAGTGTGCTCTTATCATTGTAACCAGTTAGAGGTGCACAAGAGCGGAGGCTTCTGGCAGTTGCAGAGAACCTTAAAGTATGTCAAACTTTCATTCGGTATGGTAATTTTTACTTTTGTCTCCACTGATGCTGGCCGAGCTGCAATCAGGCTCCAGAGTAGGAATCACCTGTGTTCAATTTGTTTTGTAGAAGGTCATTTTCATGTTTAGTGAAGATTTCGGGACCATGTGGATTTTGACAGAACTGTATGAAAGGTCACTAAGGTTATAACTGAAGCTGGAACGCATCAGAGCAAAGAGGCAGCTTTGCTGTGAATCCTGAACTGTTTTACTTCTCCTTTCTGGTTTGGAGGATGGATCATATATAGAGTTTCTATAGCAAACCATTGGGAATAGGCTGGAGTCAGACGCTGAGGCCTGATGCTGTGAGAAAAGACATTTTAAAAAACAGGATTTAGGGACTTAAGTACAGTTTAAACCCCAAAGAGTCATGTGAACTAACTCTTTTTTTTTCATTTTGGAGGGGGGAAGGCTGGGCAATTAGGGTTAAATGACTTGCCCAAGGTCACACAGCCAGTAAGTATTAAGTGTCTGAGGCCTGATTTGAACTCAGGTCCTCCTGACTCCAGGGCTGGTGCTCTATTTACTGCACCACCTAGCTGCCCCATGAACTAACTCTTTGGGAACACTAATACAACTTTCAACCTCTGCTGCTAAAAAGTTCCTTAGACACTGGAAGGGATGGTGGTTCACTTGGACATCTGCCTGGCAGCTCTAGTTGAATATCTTGAACCTTGAAGTTCCTTTACAGGAAAGATTTTCCTTCTCCCTTATCTTCCCTATTTCCCTGATGGCACCACTATCTCTCTAGGAACCCAGGTTTGAAACCTTGCTCTCATCTCTGACATTTTCCTTCGCTCCACACACCCAATCCTACCACTAGTACATCTCCAGCAATATCTCTGATCTCAGAACAATTAGAACAATTCTTAGTCATTTCAAATTCTTACAGAAGCAGGTAGAGTAGATCAAAGAACAGCTATTGGTTGGGTCACTCACCTGGCATATGCCATTTTTTATTATGAGTTACCTTTTCCAAGTGTATGTTTCTCATCTCCTTAACAAGACTGTAAAGTCCTAGAGGGAGGGGACCATGTCTCTTACTTTCTTTGATCCGTCCCTTAGTCATCTTCAGTCACTCTTCACTTACTTCCCTGTGTCCTGGCCCCTGTTTTCCTTTGCCAGGTACACAGAGGTAAGCAATCATTGCTCAGGGAACCACGCAGCAATAGGGGAGCAAGCATTTAGGCTGGCTCCTGCTGCTTTGGCAATATAGATATATTTAGATAGATTTCATTCTCTGATTCTCTGGGAAGCTGTAAGGTCCTATAAGTCAGGAAGTCTCATTTCCATACCTGGTCAATAAGCTGTAAACACTCCATCGGGGAAGGGAATTTTTGTAAAGGCCTTGGAGTACCAAGGGTGGCATTCTCAAGCAAATGGGTATGCAAGGAGTGGGAGATCGTGTCACAGGACACCAGAGGCTTTAACTGCAGCTGACCCTGCCGCAGACTGATTCACCCCGCAGAGTCAGGCACCTCAGACTGGCTGCAGGAAAGGCATTTCTCCTGACTTTTCAGAAAGGAGAGTTTGGAGAGACTGCTCCTCTGCACAGTACTTACCTGTGTGTTCCTTTAGTAGCCAAGCATTTTATTGTCTTCAAAAAAACCACATGTTCCCTTTGCTAGCTAATTGTCCCATATGGTTGGGGATAGGAGGTGGAGAGAACTAAAACCCAAGAAGTGTCTTGGATCATTGTCTTGATCAGAGGGTCTAAGTCTTTCACAGTTTATCATATTTATAATTGCTATTGTTGTGCACAATATTCTCCTGGTTCTGTTCATTTTACTTTGTGTCAGTTTGCATGTCTTCCCAGATTTTTCTGAAACTATCCCATATGTCATTGCTTACAGCACAATAGTATTCTATCACAATCATAGACCACAACTTGTTCATCCATTCCCCAAATGATGGAAATTCCCTCAATTTCTAATTTTTTGGTACCACAAAAAGAACTGTTCTAAATCTTTTTTTAACACATAGGTCCTTTTCCTTTTCCTTTGATCTCTTTGGGATACATACCTAGTAGTGGTGTTTCTGGGTTAAAGGGTATGCACAATTTTATAGCCCTTTGGATGTAGCTCCAAATTGTTCTTTGGAACGGTTGGACTGGTTGTGACCCCAGTTTGAATCCTAATTCCGATCCTTGCTAGCATCCAGTTCATGTCTCTATGCCCCAGCTTCCTTATTTGTAAAATGAAAAAAAAAGACTCA
The DNA here is from genome assembly GCF_028583685.1 of Petaurus breviceps papuanus. Lineage (NCBI taxonomy): Eukaryota > Metazoa > Chordata > Mammalia > Diprotodontia > Petauridae > Petaurus > Petaurus breviceps. The sequence goes on from NW_027185903.1 coordinate 31,032,387, forward strand.
AGCCTATTATGAGGAAAGTCAATTGTAAATGTTGAAGTGCTGTATAAATATGAAATGCTACTTATGTTGTCTTGTCTCGGTTTTCATAAAGGGTAAAAAGATAGATTCTGGGAAACTAGACTGATGAACTTGACATCAATTACTGAACAATTCTGTAACAGATTATTAAACAGATGGTTTGTGAAAACTTAGAAGGGGAAGAAATGATCAGTCAGGATCGGCATGGATTCACCCAAGAAAGAGTCATGCCAAGCCATCCTCATTTCCTTTTGTATAGTAAGTAGTTACTAGGCTGACTTCTCAGGGGCATGCCAAAGACAGAACGTATTTGATTTTAAGAAGGCATTTGAAAAAGTCTCTTTTGAAATCCCTTTGGACAAGATGGAGAGGCATGGGCCAGGTAGTGGTTTAGGCAGGTGGATTTCTACCTGGTGAATAGTTGTACACAAAGAGTGCTCAGTGGTCAACCTAGAAGGAAGGAAAGCTCTAGTGACTGACATGCAACAGGCGTCTATCCTTGGTCTTTGCTTGGCCAACATCTTTATCACTGACTTCGGTGAAGACATGAGAGGCACACTAATTAAATGTGGATAACAAAATTGGAATGTGTAGCTAATCCATTAGAAGACAGAATCAGGGTTTTCCAAAGTCTCAGAAGCAGGGACTGCCTTTTGTGTCTTTTTGTACTTAGCACAATAGGTGCTTAACAAATATTTATTGGTTGAGTGATAGAACAATGGACTAAAAGTAATCAGATTAAATTTGATAGGGAAAAAGAGAAATCTCAGCATTTAGGATTTTTCCCCCTTCATGACACAAGGAAGATGATGGAATCCTACCTTAATGGCAATTCATGTGAGAAAGACCTGGAGGTTTTAGCTGATTGCAAGTTCAGGACGAAGCCACAGTGGCTACCAGAACCTAATACAATAGCTCTCCTTTGGCTTGGCCATGTTATATCTTAAATATTGTGTTCAGTTCTAAGCATGGCATATTAAGAAGGATCTCAACAAATTGGAATGTGACCAGAGCAAGGTGAGAAGGATGGTGAAGAGCCTTAAATTTTTGTTGTATAAAGGCCATAGAAGGTGCTGGGAATGTTTAATCCAAAGAAGAGAAGATTTAGGGGAAGAGGATAGCTTTTTTCAAGTATTTGAAGGGCTGTCATATGGAAAAGAGATTAGGCATATCCTGTTTGCCTTAGAAAGGGTATAACAGACAAATGAATGGAAGTTGCAGAGAGGCAGAGTTCAACTCAATTATGAGAAAGAACTTTCTAATAATTAGTGTTGTCTGAAAAGGGAATAGCCCAGCTCATAGCATAGTGAGTGCATTACTAAAATCTTACAACAGAGGCTGGGCTTTGGGGAATCTCATAGAGGGTCTGCCTGAATGGGGCCATGGATGGGCTGCAGGGACCCCTGAGGTCTCTTCCAGAACTAATGTCCTGTGGTTCTTGGATCCTATTTAAACCCCAGGGCATGATTTCAACTCCACTCCTGCTTTTGTCACGTCCATCAGAGTGATCTTCAGACTTCTGAGATTTCTGAGAAGAGTGAACACTGTCTAAGTGTGATGCCTCGGTGTTACTAGGCAGTCCAGTCAAGATTTCACTTCCCCTGAATGGTCGGCTTTGCACTCAAGTTAACTCATGCACTGGATTTAATCCAAGTACATTTTGTTTCTTGATTGGGAGCCAGACTTCGCTCAGCTTTGGTGCTGGTTGCTTCTCCCTCCCCCCTCCTCTCCTTTCTTCATTATCATTTCTGCTTTTCCTTGGGCCAGACCCCTCCGAGAGAAAGCCAGCCCAGTCCTGCTGGCCCTGGATGGTAAGCTGGGGTGAACTCCTCTTCCTCCAGAGCTCCAGTGACACCCCTGGTAACGAGGCCGGGCACTGGCCAACCTGCAGTGGGCTCCTGCCCGGAAAGGTACGTCTGCCACCAGCTGAAGGAGAAAGCATTTGAACTCTACACCCCTACCAAATAGCTTCCAGATGTGCAAGCTATAGCCTCCCTCTGTACTCTGATTGTAGCCCTGCCAACATACATCTGCACATTTTTGGTGCACAGGAAACATGAAAGAATATCCTTTGCAACATCTGCTGTCTTTCCCTAGTTTTCCCTGTATGCCTTCCTGGTCTTTGCCCTATATTTCATCTTCTCCTGTTAAATACTCTTTTTGTCTCTTTTTTCTTTTTTTTTGAAGATACATCTCTTTGTTGACACATGGGCTTCAGTTCATCTCTCTCCTGCCTGCCTGCCCATACCTAGCCTCAGAGTCTTTCCGGCCAGTTGACCTAACCGGCAATGGAATTATTGAAGATTTTTGGAGCTGTTAAAGGAAAAAAAGAACTCCACTTGGCTTATGCCAGCTGCAAAAGTTCACAGAGGAAAGGTTCTTGGATGTAGGGAGAGCAGAGCAGAGCACTACCTGGTGTGGAGGAAAGTTGGGATCCACATTAATACAAGTCCTTGTCCAGCTCAGGGTAGAGGCGGGCCTTGAGAGACATCACTCGCTTTTTCCCCTATCTCCCCATGGGAGTGTAAGCCAGCTGCGTGCTTTTAAAATAGATCTTTCCCTTTGCCTGCAGATTCTCTTTCACTCTATAAATGACAAGGTGGGCTTCTGTGAAGTCATGAATATTTTCACTGGGTTTTGATAACCAGAAGCCTGCTTCCCCCATGGCATCCAGATGTCACCCTGCGCTTCTTATGGGGAGCATGGTGGGAAAATATACAATAGATGCTTCAGGTAGTCCTATGTATCTAAATGGGACTGGTAACTCAGCTTTTCAATCCCCATTTCTATCCATTTTCCAAACTCCGATTTCATGGAACTTTTTACCTGGGAATTCAGGACTTTTGTAGAACCTCTTGTCTTAGGTTCATAGCACCCAGAGCTGTAATGGTCCTTAGAGATCATCTAGTAATCACACTTATGATAGCTAACATATAGTACCTACTATAATGATATATAGCATTATATACCATATAGCATAATAATATATAGCCCTTGCATAGTATATATCATAATAATGCATCACTTATATACTATATATAATAATATTAGTGGAGCTACTTATAAAATATTATGTAGAATATTTATTAGCACTTATGTTACAGACATTTATTTTTAATTATTTTGCAATTATTATCTCATTTGACAACTCTGGGAGATAGTTTTTATTATTATCCCCATTTTATATGTAGGGAAACTGAGACAGAGAGCAGTTGAATGACTTGATCAGGGTCACATACACTGTAATAGATGGAAATCAAGGGGCAGTTAGGTGGCACAGTGAATAGAGCACCAGCCCTGGAGTCAGGAGGACCTGAGTTCAAATCAGGCCTCAGACACTTAACACTTACTAGCCATGTAGCCTTGGGAAAGTCACTTAACCCCAATTGCCCTGCCTTCCCCTCTCCAAAAAGAAAAAAAAAGACTGAAGTCAAAGTTCTTCCTGACTTATGGCAGGTTTACTATCTGCCGTGTCACCTAGCTGTCCCAACTTTTCCAGTAGAATGTAAGCCCCTTGAAGGAATGAGTTATTTCATTTTTGTCTTTGTATGTATGTATGACTTAATGTCTGAGTTTATTTTAAAAATTTGTTTCTGTGATTTCAATGGTGTGGGAGACTTTTGATAAGGAAACTTCCTCTATCACTGCAGGCTAGTGTCTTGCTAAGCAACCTATGGTACTAGAGAATGGTCTAGGACACAAAGGGTTAAACTAACTTAGAGTCACAACCCAGTCAGTATGTATCAGTGGCAGGACTTGAACCAGAGATGAGCTGGGAAATGTTTAACAACTGGCTCTCTGAAAAAGGAAAATGTACTCACAATACATTATTAAATTTAATTAACATTAATCATATTTTCTCCATCATTTTCTTAAGTTGTTAGTTGTTCACTGTGTCTATACATATCAATACACATATGGATTGATTTGATTTAAATCAAGGAGAAGAAAGAAAAAGCTGAATTTAGTGAAAGCATCATCATTTTAGTTTTTTTTTCTGGTGAGTTGGACCTATACAACACTAAATTTTGAATACCACTGAATTGTTTGAGTGACTGTTTCCCTTGCAGATCATTATTCCAGTGCAGATGTTGTTTGTTCTTCGTTTTTGGAGAGGACTGATGACATAACAGAGTCATATCTTGACTGGTGTGTGAATTGGATTTAAGTGAAACAGAGTGGCACAAAATCATCAGCCTCACTTTCTCTTCCAGAGTCATCAAAGTCCAGGGACAGGACATAAGTCAGACTGGCAGTGACCCAGGACTCAGCAGATGACCTAGGCGTCGTCTGTGTCTGACCAAGCTCTGAGTGCTCCACAGGTCCTGCTTCAGCTGCCTTCATGGTTGTCGGAACACATTGTTCGCTTCTGCCCATTCCACAAGGGGAAGACTTCATGTGCTTGGTGGAGATGCCAGTCTTGCTCACCAATGGGCTTGTGGTCCATCCACTACCCCCCACCTGCTTTAGCCCATTTGCCAAGGCAGTTTTACCAGGGCATGGCTGCTGTGTGCTACAGCTTCTTAGAGCCCCGGGTGAGAGTTGGGTGAAGGTGGACCCCAAAGGGGGATAAGCATCCCTGAAAAGGCCTCAGCAGCCCTCACAGCAGAGGTGCTAGTCTTCACTGAACACCCCTCACACCCTAGTGTAGGTAGACTTCACTGCAGATAGACAGCCTAAGTGGCTTGCCCCAGTGCTGCTGGTTCTGGGTGCTGAGAAACTTAGTCCAATTTAAAGATAGGGAGAGTGATTGGCTCTGCCTTTAAGTGTGTGTGCCTTTAAGCTGAATAGAAAGTACAGCTAATATTGTCATTCCCTTCCAGAGAGCATTTTCAGCGTTGAAAAGACTGTAGGACCCATGTGCCCCTGAGCTAAATTGCCCAGCGGTTTAAATTTTACAGGCAAATTTATGTCTGTGATTGTTTGGAATCCTTGGATATTTTCCAGCTCCGTGTTCCACAGAGCATCCCTTTTGTACTCACACAGTGGCTTCCTTTCAACTTGAAATGAGTGGAACAAAAACTTCTCAGCTTCAATTTCCCCTGAGCTGGTTCATGTAACCTCTGCTTAAGAGCTGTCTTGGGGAAGAAGATGAAAACTAGGTAGAATGAGATTACAGACCAGTAGTAAACGAACTGTTCAGCTCCATGGCCCTTGCCTTACAGTACTTGTGATCCTGTTTATAACGCTATATGTTTATAGTTCCTGAATTCTCCAAATTGTTCTCCTAGGATGCCTGAGAGGTGGTGTGAATGAATAGATGGTCTGTGAGGTGGTGTGAATCGTTCTAATGTAAACAGAATCCAGGAGGAGAAGGGTCAGCTTTTCTAGCCATTAGTCACAAGTGGCTCATGGTCTCTCTAGATTATATAACCAGAAATTGTTCTTTCTGTCAGCTCTTCCATTCATTCTCTCTTAAATTGTGTGTGTGTGTGTGTGTGTGTGTGTGTGTGTGTGTGCATATTCTGGC
>NW_027185903.1:31037884-31068682 GCF_028583685.1 Petaurus breviceps papuanus
TGATGAATTTCCAGTCAGAGGATCTTGGTTAGATATCCAGCCCTGCCACCCAACCCTTGGGAAACCTTGTACAAGAACTCATAAAAATATTACAATAAGCATTTATGAAGTGTCTACTATTTTCCAGGAACTTTGCTAAGTGTTGGGAATACAAATAAAAAAAAGAAAGACAGTCCCTGACATTAAGGACCTTATAATCTAATGGGGAAGACAATTCACAAAAGGAAACTGAGAAGGAACATAGGGGCATGATAATGGTGGCGTCAAAACCAAACACAGAAACTGGTGGGAAAGAAGGAAAACTGTCTGGTATTCTGAGCCCTCCAAAAAGGGAGACTTTGGGAGGAGCTTTTGCTTTCCAATAAGAGGGGCAGAGACAATGGAGATTGCCAAGAACTGGTAAGGCATGAGGACCAAAGCTGAAGAAATCTCTATCATGATGATGAGTTTTCTGGTAATCAAATTATCCTGTGGGATTGGGGGTGGGCATGATGATGGAGATGAAACCCAGTCGAGCGTCTGTAAAATGAGGGGGTGGACTCCATGAACTTGAAGTTTCCTTCTAATTCTCTTCTGTGGTTCTATGATATATCCATCCTGTTACCACACATACAAAAATTATCAAATTACCTTCTAGTTATTTGGGGGAAATGACTTGCTCATCTCCCATTGGCTTCCTATCTGGAATATGAGCCCCAATTAATTATTTTGACTAGATTGAGAAAATCACTTTCTAATGTGAATAAGGCAGGACACCCTTGATTCAAACTCATTCCTTGGAAAAAGTGACCTTTCCATCAACCCTAAAATCTGTCTTGGTTTAGAATGCAGAAGGTTGGGGTGGCTAGGTGGCACAGTGAATAGAGCATGGGCCCTGGAGTCAGGAGGACTGAGTTCAAATCCAGCCTCAGACACTTGACACACTTACTAGCCATGTGACTCTGGGCAAGTCACTTAACCCCAAATGCCCTCTAAAAAAAGGAATGCAGAAGGTCTGATATTGCCAGTCCTTGAAAGGGGAAAGTTGAGAAGACTTAGACCCTAGCAAGAAGAAACATAGCTGGTAATTTGTGGCCTGAGTAGAAGGAAATAGTGGATAGGGCTTAAGGATAGTCTTTTGAGGGTTCTGCTCTCTTCTTCTATATCTTATTTTTAGTGAACAACAGAACAGAAATTAATGCTTTCTTGTATTGCCCTCTCACTGCCTCCCACCTTCCCCAGAAGACAGAGTAGCCCTTGACTTTCTCTGTGGACAGACTTAGGTAAAGAACTTCCCTTCTTGTCTGGTGGGAATGGGAGGAGCCAATTGTCATAGGCTTAGATATTTGGAGTTGAAAGTATCTCTAGTAACTTGGGGATGATTATACATTTTTTTTGAATAAGATAATTTATACTTCACAGGAAGTATTTAAGAGCCAGACATGGCTGCTTTTCAGATAGTATTCTTTCACTGTATCTTCGTATTCCTTCCTGGCTCCCCCACCCCAACTCCAGTCTCCACCTTTCAACTCAATAGACTTTTTTTTTTCAAATGCTTTGTTAACTTCTGGTTTACATCATTCATTTCTGCCAGATGTTGAGTTACAAATTTTCTCCCCATTTTCCCCCTACCCACCGTCCCAAAATAGCAGTCCCACAGGATGTCCCCTCCTCCAATCTACTCTTTCCCATATCTTCTCCCATACCCCCTTCTACTTTTCCAGTAGGGCATGGTGGATCTCTATGCCCCAGTGCCTGTATATCTTATTTCCCAATTACATGTTAAATAGTATTAATAATAGTATATATATATATATATGTATTAAACATTTTATTTTAAAACTTTGAATTCCAGATTCATTCCCTTACTCCCTTGTCACCCACCCTTACTGGGAAGATAAGCAATTCAGTGTAGGTTGTACATGTGTAGCTATGCAAGACATCACCATAGTAGATACATTGTAAAAGACTGACTATATTTCCCTCCCTCCTATTCTATCTCCTACTTGTTCTACTCTCTACTTTGATCCTGTCCCTTTTCAAAAGTGGGTGCTTCCAACTTCCCTTCCCCCCAGCCTTCCCTCCCTTCCATCATCCCCCCTCACACCCCCTTCCCCCCTACTCTCCTGTAGGGTGAGATACCCTATTTAGTGTGTATGTCATTCCCTCCCTGAGCCAAATTCAATGAGAATAAGGTTGACCCATTCCCTTTTGACTTCCTGTTCTTCCCCTCCATTGTAACCATTTTCCCTTGCCTCTTCTATATGAGATAGTTTACCCCATTCTGTCTCTCCCGATCTCCTCTCATTATATTCCTCTCTCATCTCTTAATGTCACCTTTTAAGTATCATCCCTTCCTTTTCAATTCATCCTGTGCCCTCTATCTATGTATACCTGTAAACATATATACACACATTTACATATGTATTCATACCCCCATATACTCTCATATATATGTATATATATATATTCCCTTCAAGTATTTTAATACTGAGAAAAGTTTCATCAGTTACAGTTATTTTTCCATGTATGAATGTAAATAGTTCAACTTTGATAAGTTCTTTATGATTTCTTTTCTCTCTTTACCTTCTCATGTATCTGAATGTTAAATTTTCTATTCAACTGTTTTTTTCATCAAGAATAATTGAAAGTTCTCTATTCCACTGAATGACCATATTTTCCCTGAAACATGATATTCAGTTTTTCTGCTTAGGTGATTCTTGGTTTTAATCCCAGCTCCTTTCACCTCTGGAATATCATATTCCAAGCCCTTCAGTCCCTCAGTGTAGAAGCTGCCAGATCCTGTGTCATCCTGAATGTGTTTCCATAATATTCAAATTGTTTCTTCCTGGCTGATTGTAATATTCTCTCCTTGACCTGGGAATTTCAGAACTTGGCTATAATATTCCCAGGAGTTTTCTTTTTGGGATCTTTTTCGGTAGGTGATTGGTAGATTCTTTCAACCTCTATTTTGCCCTCTGGTTCTAAAACATCAGGACAGTTTTTCTTGAGAATTTCTTGGAGTATGATTTCTGGGTTCTTTTTTTGATCATGGCTTTCAGGTAGTCCAATAAATTTTTTTTTTAAGCAATTGGGGTTAAGTAACTTGCTCAAGGTTACACGGCCAGTTATTTCTGGGTGTGGTGCTGAGTGTCTGAGCCCGGGATTCGATCTCCAGGTCGTCCCAACACTGGGAACCGGTGCTCTTACTCGCTGAGCCACCTGGCCGCCCCTGAGCAATTGGGGTTAAGTACCTTGCTCAAGGTTACATGGCCAGGTGTTTCTGGGTGGGTGCTAAGCATCTGAGCCCGGGATTCGATCTCCAGGTCTTCTCAACACTGGAGCCGGTGCTCTTACTTGCTGTGCTACCTGGCCGCCCCAGTCCAATAATTTTTACATTATCTCTCCTGAATCTATTTTCCTGGTCAGTGGTTTTTCCAATGAGATATTTCATATTGCCTTCTATTCTTTCATTTGTTTGGATCTGTTTAACAGCATCTCGATTTCTCATAAAATCACTAGCTTCCATTTGCTCCAATCTAATTATGAAAGAATGAATCTCTTCAGTGAGCTTTTGAGATTCTTTTTCCATCTGTCAAATTCGACTTTTTAAGGCATTCTTCTCATCATTGCCTTTTTGAGCTTCTTTTGCCATTTGAGTTAGTCTATTTTTGAAGGTTCTATTTTCCTCAGTCAGGCAATTGACTGTCATTTCATAATATTTTTGCATCCTTCTCATTTCTCTTCCCAATTTTTCCTCCACTTCTCTTATTTGCTTCTTCAGGTCCTCTATGGCCTGTAACTGGCTTGTATTTTTCTTGGGAGCTTTTGGTGCAGGAGTTCTGACTTCATGGTCTTCCTCCTGTTCCATGCTTTGATCATTTTTGTCCCCAAAATAGGAGTCCAATGTTGGATTCCTCTGTTTGCTTTGCTTCCCTTGTTTACTTATATTGCCACTCAATTACTTGACTTTTGGGCTTTTTGCCACAGTAGGACTCTGCTACCAGACAGGAGAGCTTCGTACCAAATGCTGGGGTCTTCTCAGCTGCTGAATGTATTAGTTGGGTGCCCTCTCTGAAGCCTCCACACTCTCTGGCAAGCTGGTCTCATACCCCAGGACCTCCACCCTAGACTGCAATCCAGATCCAAGCAGGTTAAAGCAAGAGCGATTACCCCTCAGACTGGTCACTTGGTCCCCCTACAGTCTGCAGGCCAGGAGCTGAAACTGCCACGTGGCAGCGGCTACACAGCTGCAGTTCAGGTTCTTGCCCTGGGGCAAAGGTTGACTGTAATCCCAACTACTGGATCCCAAAGTCCCCACTACACTGACCTCTCACTTTGTCCTTAGCATCTATTTGTTGATAATTCTGGAAACCGGCACAGCTGCTGGTGATCTGAAGTCCCTCCAGCCAGTGGTTGGTCAGGTCTGCCCTGGGGCTAAAACCTCTGGCTTTAGCTGTGCTGGCCGATTCCTGCTGGCCTGCTGGGCTGTCCTCTGTGAGAGGTTAGCTTCTCTGTTTCATTTTGTGGTTTCTGTGGCTCCCAACTCCATAGACTTTAAAAAAAAATAAGGCACTGTTCTGGGTGCTGTGGATTCAAATGCAAAAACTAAACAGTCCCTGCCTCTAAGTAGCTAACATTCTACTGTCTCCATTTACAAAGATAAGTTAATACAAAATTACTTGATGAAAGAGGACACATTAAGGAGGGGAGAACAGGAAGGATTTCCTTTAGGAAGTACCAACCGATCCAAGCCTGGAAGGAAGATTACAAGAGATGGACATGAGGAGGAAGGACATTCAAAGCATGGGCAACAATTTGTGCAAAAGCCCAGAGGTGGAAGATGGTATACTTAGTCCAGGAAGTAGCAAGTATGCTTTGGATTGGAACACAGAATGTGTAGAGGCAAGTAACATACAATAAGACTAGAAAGGTACCAGATTGTAAAAGGCTTTAAATGTCAATCACTCTCATCCTTATTTTAATGGATCCATGACCTTCTTGTTTAGGTATTCTCTTCAGTGTTATAGATCGTAGCTTATCCACATCTTCCACCTCTAAATCTATGGTTCTATGACCATAGCTATGATTTTTATTCTATGTAGTTCTTTTGTTTTCAATTTATTTTATTTTTAATTTATGTAATAAAACAAGCATTTCCATAACATAGTGAAATAAAAAAAGATTGCCCATGAAACTCAAATCTATTATGTACAATTTGCTATTCCTTTTAAATATATAATGAAGTTATCATGTAAATTTCTTTTGTTTCATTTTCCTTACCCCTTTCCCCCAAGAAATAGCTGCCATTAGACATATATATATATATACACATATATACATATGTGTGTATATATGTGTATGTGTGTGTGCATGCATGTGTGTGTATGTAAAATCATTCTATACATACTTCTATTTATCAATTCTTTCTCTGGATGCAGATTAGCATCTTCCATCATATGTCCTTTGTAGTTAATTTGGGCATTTATGATAGTTAAAATGACTTATTAGCTCAAAGTTGTTCTTGAAACAATATTGCTATTACTGTATACAACATTCTCTTGGTTCTGCTCATTTAGTTCTTCATTATTTCATGAAATTTGTCTATGTTTTTCAAAGATCATCAAGTTCATTATTTCCTATAGTGCAGTAGAATTCTATCACAATCATATACCACAACTTGTTCAGTCATTCTGAATGAATTAGGGATGCAACTTGAAAAAAGAATAAGCTAAAATCCCCAATTAAACACTAAATTGGAAATACTGAAAAATTAAATGAGAGATTAATAAAATTGAGTGTAAAAGCATTGAATTAGTTAATAGAGCTAAGAGTTAGTTTTATGAAAAAAACAGATAAAATAAACAATTGGTTAATGTGATTTAAAAAAAGAGAGAATAAAACCAAATCACTAGTATTAAAAATGAAAGGATGAATACACCATTAACGAAGATGAAATTAAAGCCATTATAGGGAATTATTTTGTCCAATTACATGACAATAAATTTAACATTTTAAGTGATGTGGAAGAATATTTACAAAAACATAAATAGCCTAGATAAGTGGAAATGGAAATAGAATATCTAAATAGACCTATTTTAGAAAAAGAAATGCAACAGACCATAAATTAGCTTCTTAAGAAAAAAGTGCCACTTGGGGCGGCCAGGTAGCACAGCGAGTAAGAGCACTAGCTCCAGTGTCAGGACGACCTGGAGATCGAATCCCGGGCTCAGACACTTAGCACCCACCCAGAAACACCTGGCCATGTAACCTTGAGCAAGTTACTTAACCCCAATTGCTTAGGGGCGGCCAGGTGGCTCAGCAAGTAAGAGCACTGGCTCCAGTGTTGGGATGACCTGGATCAAATCCGGGCTCAGATACTCTGCACCACACCCAGAAATAACTGGCCGTGTAACCTTGAGCAAGTTACTTAACCCCGATTGCTTATAAAAAAAAAAAAAAGAAAAAAGTGCCAGGACCAGATGGATTTCTGGGTGGATGGATTCTATCTGATTCTTATTAATTTTTTTCCATAAATTCTTCATCAGTGATTTCCCAAGTGGGATGGAGGACTTCTAAGTCTACATGTCAGAAGGGGAAAGGTTATGGAGAACTGCCAAATAGAGGTGTTTATTATATTTGATCCTGGGGTTAATAGGGAGCCACTCGAATTTGGGATGGTGGGAGTAAGACCCATTCTCTAAAAAATCACTTTGTTAATAGAGTGGAGAGAAAACTGGGGCAAGGAGACCAATTAGAAGGCCATTACAATAGTTCCAGGGGAGAGGGAGTGAGAGCATAAATTAGGGTGGAGACTGTGTGCCTGGAGACAAGTGGACCTAAATGAGACATATTATGAAAATATTAAATTGGGTTTGTGGGATGAATGAAAGTGAGGAATTGAGGATGATGCTGAGGCTACATCCTGTGTGACTGGGAGGATACTAACAGAGAAGTTTAGAAGAGAGGATGATTGGCATAGGGTGGGGGAGAAAGAGAATGGGCTCAGTTTGGGATCTGTTAAGCAGATCCCAAAGGGGATAAGGGAGGGGTAAGCTCTTTGTGAGTGGCTATTATTTCTCTCTTTACACTTCTCTTTATCTGTACTGAAGTGCCTGCCACATAGAATGACATCATAAATGTTTGCTGATTGGTTGATTTTGAAATGCTGAAGTAGATGACTTTGGTACATTTCTTGACAGTGTTAACCATGTCTGGTATCAATAGCAATTTTTAAGTTCTATCACATGCTTCATTTGACTGATTGCACTGGATGCTCAGATAAACTCTGTGAAGAAAGTAGCATAAGCATTGATGGTCTCACCTTAGAGCTAAGGAGATGCAGGCTCAGAGATGTCCTCTGCCTTGTACAAGGTCACTCTGCTGGCATGTTGTCTGGGAGGGGCTTTAAATCCATCCTCCTGATTGCAAAGCCAATATTCTTTCCTTGATGTGTCACTAACTCTTTTCAAATGGAGATATGTTTATGTCTATATCTGTATCTATAGCTATCTATATCTACTTATATATGTGCAACATATGTATATATACACACAAACAAACATACATTTGTATATATGCATATATACATATATATTATGTATATATGTACATATATTAATATTGTAAAAAGTTAAGAGACAACTAAGTGGCACAGTGGATAGAGTGCTGGACCTGGAGTCAGGAGGACCTGAGTTCAAATCAAGCCTCAGAAATTGACATGTACTTGCTATGTGACCCTGGGCAAGTCACTTAACCCCAATGGCCTTACCAAAAAAAGAAAGGAAAAGAAAAAAATAATTAAACAAGTTATTTTATAGATTAAAACAGTGGTAGAGTTGAAAAAGACCATAGAAGTCATTTAGTTAACTCTATCATGTAAGTGAGGAAACCAAGGCTCTATGATTTGACCAGTATTTCACAGTTAAAAAAATATTTGAAATAGAATCTGAACTCAAAATATCTGAATTTATGTGTATCACTGTTTCTATAATGTACTTACTGCTCTCTCTATAAGAATATATGCATAGGTAGGTTTTGATTCTTCACTCCTCCTCCCCCTCCACCCCCAAACCTCTGATTTAATTGGCATGGGCAGCTCCTGGTGCAGACATTCACTCTAGGAGTGCTGAGGAGCAAATCTTCTGTAAATTATACATGATGGTTTGAGGAAGGGGGATGCACCAAGAAGGAGGAGGAAATCAGGAAGGGCTTCCTGCAAGAAGGGCCCAGTGATCTAAGTACAGAAATAAGTTAGGGATAGGAAGAGGTAAATGTGAGGAGAAGGGGCATTCGAAGTATGGGCTGAGAGAAATGTCCAGAGTGGCAGAAGTTTCAAAGACTTGCTTGTGGTCAAACAGCATATTTAAAGGTCTCCTTGATTCTAAGACCAGCCCTCTGTCTACTATATAACACTGCTTCTCATGTGTGTGCACACTGGAGATGTATGTACACACACAAACACACATATACACACATGTAGGTATATCACATTGTATTGTACAATGTATATGTTTTTATGTATATATATATATGCATTTGAACGTGTGTACCCATCCATGTTTTAATTTTACGCAATGATCTAGCTTTTAATGTATTGTTTTCTTCAGTTAGTTTTTATACTCCCTTTTCCATTTGGTCAATTCTACTTTTTAAGGAGCTATTTTCTTTAGTGTCCTTTTTTTTTCCATTTTGTCAATTGTATTTTTAAAGACTTGTTCAATTTTTCCTTTACCTCCCTTATTTGACTTTTAAACTCCCCTTTGAGCTCTTCCAAGAAAGCTTTATGGGCTTGAGACCAGTTCATATTCCCCTTTGAGGTTTCAGATGGGGGTATATTGACAATATTGTCCTCTCCTGAATTTGTGTTTTGATCTTCTCTGTCACAAGATACTTCTCTATGGTCATTGCTTTTTGCTCATGTTGTTTGCTTTTTTTCCTGGCCTTAACATTGATCTCTGCTTCTGTGGGGCACAGTGACCACTGTCCCAGGCTTCTTGTGCTGAAGACTGGGGGCTTGGTTACTGGTATGTGTGCTGGGGCCTCAGGTGCTGGCAGCTGGAGGCTGGTAGCTTGCTTGGTGCTGAGATGGAGATGGTGTATGACTGGTGTGTGCCTGGTGTTGGTGTTTGCCTGGTCCACCACCCTGGGGCTCAGTCCTGTACTGGTCTCCTTCAGTCATAGCAAGAGGATCCTTTCCCTTAATGCCCTTGGCCTCCTGAGCTAAAAGACTACTGTGCTCCATCTTTCTGCTGGCTCCCCTGTTTCAGGATTTTTCCTGGGGCAGTATTTTCTGGGTTTTTCAAGGTCAAAAAGAGAGGATGAGAGTGACTTACTGCTTACTCTGTAATTGGAAATTGAAATAGGCGACTTTCACATATTCTGCCTGTGAACTGATAGCTCCAGGAGTAGCCGATGCAGTGGCCACCACTGCTGCAGATTCAGTCACTCCCAAGGCCTGCTCCTGGTCTGCTGGGATCAGAGCTGTATTAGTACACTGTACACTGGACTGCCCTTCTCTCACCCAGCTCCAATGGACCCCTCTGGCTGACTTAAGTTGTGTCTGGAATCTGTGGGCTAAGAATGAAAACTGCCACTGCAGCCAGTGATTCAGTCCCCCAAGGTATGATCTGGCTTTGCTGGGGCCTCATCTGCACTAGTGTGGCCTGTACTAGACTGGTCTCTTCTTTCAGCCCAGTGCAACAGACCCTTCCTATTGACCTTCCAGGTTGTCTTGGGCTAGAAATCTGCCTCACTCTACCTCTTTGTGGGTTCTGCCACTCTAGAATTTGTTCAGGGTCACTTTTTAAAGGTATGTGGAGGGGTTTGGGGGTAGCTCAGGTGAGACTCTACTTTCACTCTGCCATCTTGGCTCCACTGCCCCATAGTAACCAGTCTTATACATTCATAGAGTGTTAGTCCTGGAAGCAACTTCAGAGATCATGTAGTTCAACCTCTTCATTTTATAGTTGAGGACACTGAGGCTCAGATAAATTATGTGACTTGTTCTCATGGCTAGTTGGTGACACATTAGGGTTCTTTCCATTTCTCAATCCTGCCTCACTCCAATATGGAAGGATTAAATGATCAACGACATTTTCCCTCCTTTGTGAAACAAAGATGTTTTGAATTAATTGAGCACAAAAGTGTGTCTTAGTTCCAAAAGTTTTCATAGTTTGCGTTCCAGCAGCTTGCTAGAGCCAAACCAGATTTTTCAAACCTGGCCAAAAAAGTTTGCTCTCAAACCAAAGCTAATCATATAGTTTCATCCTGAATCAAATCCTCATTTGCCAAGAGTACTGCTAGCTAAGAAAAAAGGCACTTTTTTTAAAGAAAAGAAACCTTTTCTTGCTTTAACCATTTTTTTTTACTATTTATCAGTAGTCAATTCCATTTGGTAGTGACATTTTACCTTTCGAAAAATCTGTGACCCAGAAGATGGAACATTGCTGTTGTTGTTTTTAGAAAGTCCAGGATGCTACATTCATCCTGACCTCCCGAGTCCTATAGGGCAGGACAATAGAGTCATTCTGCAGGATCCTAGCTAGAAACCTGTTCTTCTCCTATGTGAAATCTTAAATATGAAAAAAAAGAAAAAGTATGGCATAGGGAATATACGCCCCAAGTGCCTACTTAATCTCAACCTCTGCTTTTTTGAACAATTCTGGATTTTCTTGTTGTTTCATGATCTCTTGGGAACCTTAGGCTTATGTCTGATCCCAAAGGCCTTGGTTCACTTTTCTTTGTCTTATAATAATGTTGGTTAAGAGAATCTTATATTTTCTTTGATGATTTAGTGCTCATCTTTCCTTTTGGTTATAGAATCTTCTGTTCTGATTTATCTCCCTACACACAGGGTTTTTATCATTTTCCCCCTTTAAATACATAATATTTCATTTGTTTGTTTGTTTGCTTATTTATTCAGTGGGGAGTGTTCCCACTTCACTCACTTTGTGGTTCCTCCCCTTTTGCTAGTGAGTATACTGTCAAAGCTGTTCACTAAATACAGAAAAACCCACTTCCTTATCAGTCATTCTTTGGCTTCATCACCAGTGAAACACTAGTGAAAAGAAGAGGTCAAACAATCTTAACCATTCTTCTATAGCTTTAATCTTCTTAGATCAGTGTAACAGGAGAGGGAAAGGCATACTGGCAACTTTCCTGTCCTTGCCAATGGTAACCTGTAAGTGTTGACTCAGTGAGATGAAAACTCATTCATAAACTTCTGGCTGCCCACACTGAGATGACAAATATCCCCAGGCTCTGGCTGGTTGCTAATTAGTCCTGCTCAAATGAGATAACATATGTTAAGTGTTTGATAAGCTATAAATTGCTATTGCCATAAATAACAGATAATCCACCAAGGAGTAATAGAAGTAGGAAGTAGCAAGAATAGCAGCAGCAACAGTAGTAGTTTCTGGGACCCACCAGTTATTATTATTACTGTTTGGGTCAACTGCAGTTTGAGTACTAATTGACCATGGGTAAAATCAACTTTTCTTGGCCTGTGGACTTGAGCTGATTTATGCAGCTCTGTAAGTTAATTAAAGTATTTTATGCCTTCTTTTTTTAAAAAAAATACCTTGCCTATGTATTTCCAAGGTGAAGTTTGAATATCAAAATGTTCTGTGTGGGTAAGATCCATTCCACATGATGAGATCATGGGATCCCAGCTTTAGAGCCACAAGCAACCTTGCTGTCATTCAGTCATTTTCAGTTGTGTCTGATTCTTCATGACCCCATTGGGGATTTTCTTGTCAAAGATACTGGAGTACTTTGCCATTTCCTTCTCCAGCTCATTTTACAGATGAAGGACTGAGGCAAGCAGGGTTAAATGACTTTCTCAGGGTCACACAACTAGTATATGTTTGAGACAAGATTTGAACTAAGGTCTTTCTGACTCCAGGCTTAGAGCTCTATCTACTGTGCTGCCTAGCTGCCCATAAAAGGGACCTTAGAGGCCATTTAATCCCACCCTACATCACGAAGATGGGTTTTTTTTAGGATAATGGGTTTAGAACTAGGAGGGATTATAGAGGTTCTCTAGTCCAACCTTCTCATTTTACAGATGAGAAAACTGAGACCCAGACAGGTTAAGTGATTTGTCTATCACACAGGTATTAAGTGATAGAGCCAGAATTTGAACAGAGGTCTTCTGACTCACATTAAAGCTCTCTTTCCATTGAATCAAGTTGCTTCTCAATTCTGTGCAAAGACCAAGCTTTTGCTTCCTTCTATTTTTGCTTTGTTTCCTCCAACTTTTGCTTCCTTCCTAGGTTCCCTGTTCACTATCAGATTTGCTAAATACCTAATTATGATTTATAAGTTATGGTAATTATTCCTGACCCAAGGGAGAAACCTAGACTGATTTGGAATTAAAAGGATCAGGGTTCAGATCTCACCTTGACACTTACTACCTATGTGACTTTGAGCAAATTACTTATACTATTTGGCCCTTAATATTTTCTTCTGTAAAATTAGGGGGAGGGAGTTGGGCTAGAGAGTATCTGTAGTTCCTTTCCAGCTTTAAATCTATTATCCTATGAACATTGATCCACATGGGAATAACTTTAGCATTGGTCAGACTGAACATCTTCTAGTCTAGGCTGCTAGGGCCAGAGGAACCATGGCTGAACTTTTATGTAACTGGAGAATCACTCACTAAACATCTTGAAGAAAGACTTTCATGTGAGAACCTTTCCCCAGGAAGACCTGTGCACATGTCCCAGTCATAATAAACAAGACTGGAAACAATGTCAAGCGTGCTGCTTACAGTGGACGCCCAGATGCAATCAGTCATCAATAAACATTTATTAAGCACCAACTATATGCCAGGCACTGTGGGCACCCAGAAGAAATCAATCAATCAATCAATGAACATTAAGCACCTACTATGTGTCAGGTGCTGTGCTAATTACTGGGGATACAAAAAAAGGCAAAGGATAGTCTGAGTCCTCAAGGAGCTTACAATCTAATGGGGAAGACAATAAGCAAACAAATATGTACAAAGCTAGCTATGGATAGGATAAATAGGAAATAATTAACAGAGGGGAGGAACTGGAATTAAGAGGAATTGGGAAAAGGCTTCTTATAGAAGGTAGGATTTTTGTTGGGATTTGAAGGAAGCCAGGGAAGCCAGGAGGTTGATATGAGGAGGGAGATGCATTAACTTTTCAGATCAATTTTAACAAAAGGATGAATCGATGCCCTTGTCGGCAAATAATGGCACATTGTCAGTTTTTATTTTTGTCAAGTAAGGGCAATATTTTGGGTGCTGTGCTCAGAGATAAAGAATCGGCTGCAAGGCCCTTTTTGGTCCCTGGATGGATGAATGCCAATGCTGCCCAGAGCCAGACTGTAGCTGACCCTCCTATATGAAAGAAAAAGACATTGAAACCTCTAATCCAAGTAATAATCACATAGGCTATACACCCTTCTTTAACAAGACAAGTCTCAGGGCCTGCCCAGGGAGCTTTTGGGATGTCTGATAGATTACTCAACCCAGTGCCTCCAAACTAGGGGATCATTTGACTGGTTTCCCTCTTAAGTGCTGAGCAGATTTAATTATATGCCTGTGCAATTGAAGTCTGTTATTTACTATGAGATAATCAGGGAACCTCAACTATTGAATTGCAAGCACTGCAAAGGAGCTGGTCATTTATTGCAAGGGTCAAATGTTTGAGAAAATTAGCAGAGGGGTCAGAATTTTGTGCTAGATCAGATGACCTCAGCCCCTGGCAATTAAGAACAACATAGCTGTATGGGATAAGTCGAGGCTCAGGAAGGAGGAGTGAGGAAAAAGAAATACTCTTCTTCCCAGATCTGGTAGATACACAACCTGAGTATGAACTGTGAATGGCATGATTTTTCAGTGTTTATCTAGTAGAGCCATAACTAGGATTTTTGCCCCTGGGGAAAATTCATTTGTGATCACGCAGGGGGGGATAGCAGACATGATGTCATCTGGGGATGCTATCGCTCCAGGAATGAGAGGGGGCAACCTATTCCCCCAGGATCCTGGCCCTCGGACCTCACAGGTAGTCACGGTAGTGCTGAAGGGAAGGTAGGTGCTGAGAAAGGGTCACTATGGCAACAGGAATCTGGAAGCGGTAATCCAGAGACAGCAGTATTCTGGTAGATGTTTCACAGCTGGATTTCCAGAAAAAAAAATGCCCAGGACCCACTTTTAAATTTAATCTGGATTATTAACATTTTTCTCCATCAATTTCTTAGTTCTAGAAACCAACAAATCAATAAACCAAGCTCTGATCTGTGGCAGTTGTTAATTTCTAAGGTATAATTTTACAGCTGGCTTTTGTGAGTGGAGATGAGCTGGGTCCTGCACATCCCTACTAGAAATGGCTAAATGAAACAGTGGCACTAATTGACAGAAACCTTTGAGTCCAGGTAATGATGGGATGGTAGGTACCAAATGCCCCATACACCCCCCCCCCCCCCCCCCCATACTAATGCTCTACAGCAAAATGCATTATAGTTCTGGCACATATACGCTCACATACATATATTTCTCTTAAAGAGATTCCATTTTAAGGATACAGTCTATGTCAATATTACTATATATTATTCTTATAGGATCATAGATTTAGAACAGGAAGGAACCTTGGGGTTCATTTAATCCAAAGCCGTCACTTAAGTGATTAAAACAAACAAACCAATTCCGCCTCCCCCTGAAAACCCAGAAAGACTGAGCTTTTTGACCCAGATTATATAGGGGGCAAACAGAGGATTTGAACCGAGGTCCTCAATCTCTAAATTTGCCGCTCTCTCCATCGTCCCATGCCTCCTTCTCATAATAGATTCTAGAGCCCCCTCACATAGCCTGAGAATGAATCAGTTGAACTCTCCAAGGTCCTTAAGCTCAGGAGACCACTTTCATTGCCCCTCTGAGAGGTAGGGTGGTCTAGTATTTGGGATCAACTTGGAATCAGTACAACCTGGATTCAAATCCTGCCTCAGACACTTATTTGCTGTGTGATTGGGACCAGTTACTTTAATCTTTCTGAACCTCAGTTTATCCATCTGTAAAATGAAGAGGGCTGATTTTGATGAATTCTAAGTTCTCTTAGGGCTCTAAGCCTATGATCAATCCTATGACCCCTGAACCTGAGGCTAGGAAAGAAGGCTATTATTATTGCTTCAGGCTTCTCATTAATGGAGGGTTGGGAGGGAGGGAAAGAGGGGCAAGTCTCATAGCAAAGAGAAGGTCTGCTTTATACCCTAACCAAAGCTGAACTCCAGGATGTACCCTGTACCAGTTGCCCATACTTGGGAGTGGGCATGCCCATATGAGTACCCATAAAAGGCCTAGAGACCACTTCCTTAGAAGGCCTGTTGTAAGGTTGAACTAAGTGTCACCAAGTCCTTGGGGAAATCCCAGAAGACAGGAAGTTTCTAAGGTCAAGATTCTCTGTCTCCACAATATTCCTTCTTTTTACATTCATCTGTCTTTTAAAATATTATGCTGCTCATTAACCACTTGTTTCTTTGTTGAGAGACTTCATGGCTCTTAGGAAAGCAATTTCTCCACACAGGACTGAAATGAATCAAACAATTTTGCCACTTTGATTCTGAAAGCAAAAATAATATTTCAGGGAAGGCAGGGGCACCAAACAGTGAATCCCTTGAGGAGGGGCCCAGTTCTACCACAGGGAGGCTGAGCACAGACTGGAGCTGTGGAGAGTAGTCCAGGAAAAACTTTGTGCCTATAAGGAGGGAGCATCTCACTTTTCCTATTTCTGCCACTGCTCACAAAGAAAATTCTGGTCTTTCTTCATGGACAACTAGTAATTCTCACAAAGTTATCCTGTACCTTTCATCTCCCTAGAGAGTTTTCTGATAACTTCTAATAACTTGTGATCTTCCCTCCTCCCCAGGATGATTAAAAAATTCTTTATTGATACCTTTTGTTTATATATAACCTGGACTTCCCACTGTATCTGTGCTACCATCCCTGAGGGCCATCCCTTAAAACAAGGAGCCAAAAGGAAAAAAAAAACCCTCAGTAAATTCAAATAATATGTTGATCTAGTCCAATATTATATTCAGTGTTCCATATTCATGAGACCATAGCTCTGCAAAGAAATTGGGGGGGTGTCTTTTTCATGCCCTTTGGAATCAAGCTTGGTCGTGATAATTGTAAATGGCATTTAATTTCAATTGTTGTTATTCTTGGCATTTCCAGTGTCAGGCTCATTGTATGTGTCCTTTGATTTTGGTTCTGCTTGCTAGAATTTGCATCAGTTCATGTAAGTCTTTCAGTGATTCTTGGCATTCTTCCCATTCATCGTTTATTAGGGAACAGTGATATTCCATCATCTCTGCATACCACAATTTGTTTCGCCATTTTTCAGTCGGTGTGTAACACTGATTTGAAACATCCACTTAGTTTTGTTATATTTGGATTCAGGTCCCACGCTCACAAAGTAAGAGAGACATGAAAGAAAAAATGACAGTGGGGCATTGTGTTTACTATTTACTAAAGCACAAGGAGAAATTAATAGAAAATGACTCCACTAGGACCACAGGTGTAGAACATAATGAGTATGGTCATATGTTATAGTTTTGTTGACCTGCTTTTACCATCTCTTTTTGTTTTTCTTTATTATAAGGGATTGCTGTCTGGATAGGGGAGAAGGAAGGAATATGTTGCAAAGTAAAGGTAATTGGGGCAGCTAGGTGGTGCAGTGAATAGAGCACCGGCCCTGGAGTCAGGAGGACCTGAGTTCAAATCCAACCTCAGACACTTAACACAAAACTAGCTGTGTGACCTTGGGCAAGTCACTTAACCCCAATTGCCCTCCAAAAAGCAAATAAATAAATAAATTAATAAATAAATAAAGGTAACCTTTGAGGTTTGAGGAAATGAAAGGTACAGGATAACTTTGTGAGAATTAATAGTTGTCCATGAGGAAAGACCAGAATTTTCTTTGTGAGCAGTGACAGAAATAGGAAAAGTGAGATGCTCCCTCTATAGGCACAAAGTTTTTCCTGGGCTACTCTCCACAGCTCCAGTCTGTGCTCAGCCTCGCTGTAGTGGAACTGGGCCCCTCCTCAAGATATCAATGAAAATGTTTAAAAGAAGAAAGAAAATACCCATATTACATAGGGTCATCCCATGTGGACAGTGGGAGGACCTGTTGGTGCTGTCAGAGGACCCAAGTTCAAATACTGACTCTGCTTACTACCTGTGTGACCTTGGGCAAATTGCTTAAATTTTCTGTGCCTCAATTTCTTTCTATACAAAATTGATTTAATCACATCATCCCATTACCATTACATGGTGCTTTATACTTCTAAGTGTCTTTATACAAAGCTTCTCATTTAATCCCAGTAATAATCTTCGTGAGGCAGGGAGAACAAATAATGACCTTGGATAAATAATTTAATAATGGAAGGTATTATTAAATGCAGTGTTTTGAAGAGCCTT
Source organism: Petaurus breviceps papuanus (assembly GCF_028583685.1). Taxonomy (NCBI): domain Eukaryota; kingdom Metazoa; phylum Chordata; class Mammalia; order Diprotodontia; family Petauridae; genus Petaurus; species Petaurus breviceps. The sequence continues at coordinate 31,055,310 of NW_027185903.1, forward strand.
AGAGCCCTCTGATAAGGATTATAAAATAGCTCTTTTTGAAATAACAAAGGGAGAGGCTAATACCTACCCCTGCTATTATGACTAACTTCTTTGTTTATGGGACTTCTGAGTCTCTGCCACACCTTCCTCCTTCCCCCTTTCCCAATCTTTAGAAGATAATAAGGCTGAGCAGTAGCTAAGATTGTGGTCTCTGCTATATAATTTACAGAAAGTTATAAAAGTCATAGTGTGAATCATACGTGGTGATAAGGACTGAACTTGTAATTTCCTTGGTATAACGAACTATCAGCACCTTCTCTCTGGCTTTCCTGGGGGTCACATAGCTGTCAAGTGTCAAAGCAAGGATTTGAACCCAGGCACCTAGGCCATTCATTGAATGATGCTTCCCCTCACACATGGTGTAAGCTAACTTTTCAGGGCAGCTAGTTGGTATAGTAAATAGAGCTCTGGATCTGGAGTCAGGGAGATTTATTTCTCTAAGTTCAAATATGGCCTCAAACATTTACTAGCTGTGTGACCCTGGGCATGTTGCATAATACTGTTTGCCTCAGTTTCTTCATCTGTAAAATGAACTGGAGAAGGAAATGGCAAACCAGTTCAGTATCTCTGCCAAGAAAATCCCAAAGAGGGTCACAAAGAGATGGACACACAACTGAAATGACTGAACAACAACGTCTCAAGAATATCACAGATGAGGAGCGGCCAGGTGGCTCAGCAAGTAAGAGCACCGGCCCCAGTGTCGGGATGACCTGGGGATCGAATCCGGGCTCAGACACTTAGCACCACGCCCAGAAATAACTGGCCGTGTAACCTTGAGCAAGTTACTTAACCCCAATTGCTTAAAAAAAAAAAAAGAATATCATAGATGATAGAGGTCACTTTATTTAACTTCTTCATTGTACAGATGAGGATATTGATTTGCCCAAGCTCACATAGGTAATAAGCTGCTGAGCTGGGGTTTGAAATCAGGTCCCACCTCTGATTCCAGATAAAACATTCCACTCTGACTCCTTACGTTTCATTCAATTTCCCAAAATTGATACAGCAAAGTCAGTAGCGCTAGTAAGGTGAGAGGGATTCTGGTGACTGATAGTGAAGGCTACCTTTGGATGGATGGACATCTCTGGCAACATCTGTAGGTTGGACACTGTTCCTTCTCTAGGTCTGTGGGTACCACGAATAGAAAGCTGTGCTGCTAGCTGGTATCTATAATGCCACAGCCTGGACCTGCTGTGAATAAGTTCCCCAAATCTTTTTTAACAGAACCCAGGCATTTCTTGAAGTTGCATTTCAAAAGGATCCTGTAGGATGCCTGGCATATTGTGTACTGAAAACCTTCATTAGGGATGCAGGCGCTTTAGAAGTCAGTGACTCATACAAGATCCAGAAATAGTCATGAGGAAAATTGCTTTGATGTAATTTTTTTTCTCAGAATGTCATATTGAATACTTATCATCTCAGCAGAAATGTGTGACATGGATTTTATCTTTTATAACCCTGGGAGGGATGTTCTGTTTCTACTTGACCAGGTCACTGAGTCAAGGAAGTACCAGATTGCTAAGGAGGTCCTGCTTAAGGAACAGGGAAGAACACAAGGAGAGCTTCTTCTATTCCTCAGGAAATAGTCAATTATTGGAGATTTTCCCTGACAGTAGCTGGTAAGCAGCTGCTTATGTTAAATGAATAAAAAAAATGTTTATTAAGTATTTACTATGTGCCAGGCACTGTGCTAGACCCTGGGTGGGAAATATAAACAGAGAAGACTGTTCCTGTTCCGAAAGAGCTTGTATTCTGATGAGGGAGGACAATGTGGGGAGTGGTGACCACAGAAGGGACTTTTAGTCTGGGAAGTCACAGAAATGGTGAGTAGTGTTTCAGTGTTCTCCAGTGAGAGACAGCATGGCATACTCGACAAGGGACTAATTTTGGAATCAGAAGATCTAAGTTCATATCCTGTCTCTGATGCATAACGGTTGTGTAACTGGTTGTATAAACAAGTCATGTAAACCCTCTGTGCCCCAGACAACTTTCTTAAGACTAAAAATTGCCAGTTATAAGTTTCTGTTCTGCATTGTGAGAAGAGAGGAAAAGAGAGAGAGAGAGAGAGACAGAAACAGGGAGAAGAGAGAGAGGGCAGGGGAAAGAAGAGGAAGGGAAGGAGGGAGGAAGGAAGAGACAGAGACAAAGAGACACAGAGACACAGAAACACAGAGACAGTATGAGAGAGACAAATAGACAGAGACAGAAAGACACAGAAAGACAGAGGCAGAGACAGACAAAGAGAGAGAGACAGAGAGACACAGAGAGAGCCAGAGAAGGGGAGGGAATGGGAGAGGAGAGGAAGGGAACTAGGGAGGGAGAGTCAGAGAGACAGAGACATATGAGGGGGGAGAGTTTCTACATCACTGATGAAATTATATGCCTGAAACACAAAATTTCACCAATATTCCTTTAACCTAATAAATTTCTGAAAATTTTTGAGCTCAAAGAACTGGGCTATGAATAGTACAACTATTACAACTTAAAGAATAGTCCTGTGACCCAGTGTATTTTAGGAGGGAGAAAATGGCCAAGTGATTATGAGGAGCTTGGATTTGGATTGGTGCTAGCTGAATGCTGTATATGTAGCAATATTCTTAAGTAGTGAGACTCATCTTTAAAAAAAAAGTCATTTTATGATCACAGCTCTTATAATTCACACAGTGATTGCAGTTATTGAGAGGTCAAGCTAAAGCTATGTGATAAATGGCTTTCATCTCATCTTGACATCTATCTGTGTCCATGCATACTCTTACTCTTGTCTAGTTCTTCCTCTAAATCTGCCACAGGGAGTCCACTGGGACCATCCTCTAGGTCACTGGGTATTATTTAGATACCAATGGAACACATCAGCTTTAAAAAAAAAATTGACTATCCCTTGTCTCACTATTGAGAGCTGCTCACTTCCTTTTCTGCTCATGCCCATTCTAGCAACCACAAAAGAAACAGTTTATAGAAATGTTGGGGGATCATAGAATCCAGATTTAGAAGTGTAAGGGCCCCCAGAGGTAATCAAATCCAGCACCCTGATTTTATAGATTAGTAAACTTCGTCATAGAGAGTAAATGATTTGCACAGGGTTAAACAGAGGAATACAGTGTTTGAGGTAGGATTCAAACTCGGGTCTTCCTGACTCCATACCCAGGCCTCTATCTACTATACGGTCACCATTGTATTAGGCAGCTAGGTGGCACAGTGGGTGGGGTGCAGAACTTGGAAGTTAGGGAGATCTGAGTGTGAATCCTTCCTCAGATTTCTTACTTGCTCTGTGACCCTGGACAAATAATTTGATCTTTCTGTTCCTCAGTTTCCCCATCTGCAAAATGAGTAGAGCAATAGCATCTGATTCACAAGGTTGTAATGAGAAATCAAATGAGTTAATATGGGGGGAGTAATTTACAAACCTTAAAGTACTATATAAGTCTTCTTCCCTTCTCCTCTTTTTCTGCATTCTTTTTTCTCCTTTTCCTCCTCTTCTTCCTCCTCCTCCTTATAGTAATTATTATTATAAATCATTATTATAAATATGATATATTTAGACTTTATGTTTATTTATAATTTATATTCATAATTATTATCATGGTTACTATCTCCAAATAGTGAAGATTCCCTCGGGTGGTTCACGCTACTGTCTGCAGCCTTTTGGTAAGAGGTAGGATGAAATATCCATGGGTAAGTTATTGCAAAGGCTTACCAAGGTTGAACACCAAGGCCTGGCATCTTTTCACTTATTAGTGTCTCTTTTCCTTGGGGGAACTATGGAATATCTATTCTTTCCTGCACTGTCTTTATTACAAACTCTTTTATTTGGCCACAAATCCATCACTATCATGACCCAAAGAGATGATTGGTACTGGGGATGTCATAGCTGTGCATACTTCATAAAAATGTCACTGTTTCCTTTATTCTTCTATTTCTCCTTCCCTGCAGAGGCTCGTTTTAAGGGACAAGGAGATGGATCCAAAAGACCCTAACCCAGTTCCCTCTAATTAGCCATCCTGAGGGACAAAAGGACATTTCCTTGGCCAGGAGCCTGGGCATATCCCACCCAAATCTGTATCTCACTAACTTTAACAAGTTAGATGTGTGGGTCACTTGTTAATGACATGTCTCAAGTTCCAATCCCAAATATCAGAAGGTTTCCTTAATCAGTGGTCTGGGTTGGTGAACTGAGAGACTTTGGCCCAACTACAAGTTGGAAGGCTCTTAGCATTTGGAAGGGCCTGCAGCCCATGTCCTACAGAGGGAGGGGAAGGAGAGCAAAGTTCTCAGCTGGAACACTAATGAAAGTTGAATAAGATGAAATGACTTCAAAAAGATGTACAGCCAGCATTTGAAAAGTACACTCCTTCGGAGGTGGCCAGGAACTCTCGCTTCATTAGGCAGCTGAGGGCCAGGTCACTTTTTGGAGCCGACTGACACTGCTACATGGGATGTTTACTTAAAGAGAATTTAAGCATCTCTTATCCCAGATGGGTTTGGAGGAATTTCCCTGTTTGCTAATTATCAAATTCTTGTATCTTGAACAAAGGAAGCTGTTGTTAAACTCTCTGGACCTCTTGGATTTAGGCCTCAGAGTGACTTCAGAAACTGGAGCATCGGCAGAGGGCAATGCAGCTTTGTACTTGGGGCATGTTGGGTCTGAGATGTCAGACTGCACAGGCCCTGTGCTTAATGCTTAGTGGGCAGAAAGCCACTCTCTTGGATTTCCCTTCTAAAGGGGCTTTGATGATACTCCCCCAAAAGAAACGTGTTTTTGTCCAAAGGCAGAGATTGCTGTGGTTACATGAGCTTCTCTGGTGCTCCAAAGCCAGTATATCTCCAAATTTCCATGTGCTCACAGGAATCAGTTTTGTATTGAGTTAGAATCTCTCTCTCTATATATATGAACATTAGGGAGCCTGGATGAACAGAGGCTCTGGCTACTCCTACTACTCACCTCAAACCCTGGTGTGAACTTAAGCTGTCCCAATTTCAAAGTCCTGGTGCCATTTTCGGGGGACAAAAGTCATAGACTCTTAGTAGTGAGCTTTCACTGGAAAGTAGTGTTTTACTTTCTGGTTAGAGATGCACCTGCTATGGTAGTTATATTGATGAAACAAGAGAAAGTATGAGAGAAAACAAAGCTGATTTCAAAGCCATATGCTTGCTGAAACAGGTCATATGAATGGGAGAAAATGAGCCAATAACTGTAAGAGTTGCCTTAATCTTTGCCTGCCATCATTATCACTACTACCACCACCATCACGATCATCACCATCACCATTATCACCGCCACCACCACCACCACCAACATCAAAAAGCACTTTATCTCCTAAGAAATGAATTCTATGTAAATCCTAGGGTTCTGTTGGGTAGAGCTTGGCCCCTTGGAAAATGTGAGATAGTTAGAATTTGTCTTCAGCATTATCTCATCACTTCTTTCCCTGGCCACATATTCTTTAATCCAAGGACAGTGGCCTCCTGACTGTTCCACTAATAAAGCACCATCTCTGGGCTCTGGGAGTTTTCTTTGACTGTCTTCCATTGTTGTGATGCTCTCTCTTCTCATCTTGGCCTACTGACTTTCCTGGCTTCCTTTAAGTCCCAACTAAAATCTTATCTTTTGCTAGAAGCCTTTCCCAATCCCACTGAGTTCTAGTGTCTTTTCTCCGTTAGTTATTTCCCATGTATCCTTTATGCAGCTTGTTTTGTATATATTTGTTTGCATATTGTCTCCCCCATTAGACTGTAAGCTCCTTGAAAGCAGGTCCTTGAGACCTGCCATAGAGTAGGCACTTGATAATGTTTATTAATTGATTGACTACTTCACTAGCTGCCATACTGTCAACAAGTACCTTTCACCCCTTTCCAGCTGTGGAATCATAATCAGATTAACACTGTCATTGCTCCCGGAAAAGATGTCAATCTATTCTCTCCATTCACCCTCCTTCACTTTTCCATACTAAAATATTGTTCCCTGGCTACTATTCCTCTCCATATGTTATCTCTTCCCATTCGAATGTGAGCTCCTTGAGGCCAGGGACTATCTTCAATTTTGTATTTGTATGTTCCTCATTTAACCTAGTGCTTGACACATAGTTAAGTGTTTAATAAACATTTTAAATTAATTAACACATTCACTCATTCTTTTCTTTGTTAGTGATCTTTCCTATCATACCATACCCTCATATTGACCCTTGGTTGTCCAGGGCCATTTTGGTAACTATCTTCCCAAAACAGCATTCCATGTGCTAAACTTCCCTCTGGCTTCTCTGCCTCCCTCCATTTAGCTTTTTGTCCTGTTCAGCAAATTAGTCTGTTTAATCAGGTTAGGAGATGCTAATGGTTTAATTATCCCTACTTTCAGCAGGTCCACTGGATCTGTCCCAGATGTAGTTGGAAGTTCCCCTCCTTGGTCCCCTGTTTTAGTTATGAGAGGGCAGTAAAAACTTATAATAAGCAATAACATAAGGAGTTAGTTGTTTCCAGAGTAGCTATAGAAAGTTTACATCTTCTAGCTACTGCCCAGAGCCACCTTCTTCGTTGGCTTCAAAGTGGGAAAGGGAGGAGACATGTCCCACCTTCTCCAATACTCACAGTGTCCATAGGATTTGAGCTGGAAGGAATCTTGGGGGTCCCGTAGTCCTCTCATGCCCCATATATTGAACATTTGTGGACACTGTGGTCAACCAGGAAAGCTGCGGAGCCTCAGAGATTTGAGCCCCCTGACCCTCTCCCCATCACTGGATAGTTGAAGTGTCAATCAGCTTTAGACCAAGTAGTGATTGCTTAAAAACTATGATATTGGTAGAAAGCAGGAGAGTGGAAGTTCTATTAGTATAGAATCCTTAATTATAGTTCAACCTCCCATATGATACATTTGCATTTTAACAAGTTTTTTTTTTTTAAACAATAGTTTAGTCCAAAGGGATGAGCTACATGGTAGGAATTATCAGTATCCTGGTAGGACAAGAGAACTCTGGGAGTGCTGTAACCTTTTACATTCTTCTAGCCATTGGTTTATCAGCAGAGGCAACACTGACCTGTAAGTAGGGCTAGGATTTGTTCTGTGAAGTTTGGATTCAATCAACTTGACCTAGAGGGCCACATGTGGCCTTAATGCCACAGGTTCCTCAGCCCTGATCTATACTGATATACTAATGGCTATTGAACTTGATAAGCAAGTCAAATTTGGTGAATGGATTCTATTTTTTGGGGGGGGTGGGGTGTCTTATTGTAATTTCATTGGCACTGGAAACTTCCACCATGGAAACTCCCTCCACCAATGTCAATCTGGGCCTCATATATCTAAATTTTAGTTTTAGAAAGCTGCCTAAGGAGCTTAGGAGGTTAAATAATTTGTGAGACGTTGCATCACCAGTATGTGTCAGAAGTAAGACTTTAAAATGAGGTCTCAGAAGTCTGCCTTCTATTTCCTACATCAGAGGCTAACATCACTGAATTGCAAATCCCTGGAAATAAAGGAGGGAGTGAGAGGGGAAGTCTCAGTGGGGCGGGGACATGGTCAGGGTTAGTGTGTTGACCTCAGGAACTTGCTGATCCTCTCCCGGAGGAGGAGAATTTCAATCATGCAACCTACATGCATTTTCAAAAGGCACTGGAGTCAAACAGGACTCTGTTCCAAATGTGCAAAATCTGATGTTACAACAACACTTTCAACACAGTTCTTGTCCTTTTAAAATTCTGGTTTCAAGACCCAGGCCTCTCCCAGAAGAGGAATTACTGAGCGTTCTGAAAACTGCTATTCTGGCCTGAGTGTGACCTGGACAGTCTTCATTCCATGAACTGAAACCTGTCACAACCAGTGCAGAGGTCTTCTTAAAAAGAGGCATGGGGGTTGCAGGGGGAGATTTCTGCTGAAGTACTTTTTTATCTCCTTTCAGGCATTATAAATAGCTGTGTTTCCCTTGGGTCATGGGAAAGATGTTTCCCTGAAATGTCATTCTGGGCTTTCTATTTCAGAGTATCCTAAGATTTCCTAAAAGTAGTCAGTCCAATGGCCTGACAATGAAGTCAGTAGGTTACTATTGGTTGGAGGCCTATCATTTCTTTTAGAATAGTGGCCCAGTACAGCAAAGCACAGTGAGGTCTTATCAGAACCTTTCTAATTAGGATTTTCAATGTTGTTTTCACGTAAAATGCAAGTCTGATAAGTTGCTATCATTTGGAAAGTTCTGCAAATAGTTATTTCTGATTGTTTAAATGATAGACTTTTCTTTGTAAAATATATCAGACAATTAGAGCCTCCATTTATTCATTCATTCATCCATCCATCCAACAATCATCAGGTGCCTTCTGTGTGTAAGGCACTGTGTGGGTATTGGGCATAAAAAGACAAAAAAAAATTTAAAACACTCGTTCATTTCTTTCTTTAAAAAAAAACCAATCTATTTATCTTTAGTTTTCAACCTTCAATTTTATAAAATTGTGAGTTCTAAATTTTTCCTGCTCCCTCCCCCCACTCCCCAAGATGGCATATAATCTAATATAGGCTATACATGTACAGTCATATTAAACATATTTCCACATTAGTCATATTGTGAAAGAAGAATCAGAACAAAATGGCAAAACCACAAGAAAGAAAAAACAACAAAAGAGAAAATGCTATGCCTTGACCAAGCAGTCTTTATTTTTCAAGAAGTTTAATTTTTCTATTTTTGGGGAGGGGATGATACAATGTGCATACAAAAAATTAAATACAAAGAAATAGACAATTGATACCAAACGATTTCTTAGATCTACGAGTACCATCAACTGTAGAGAATAGGATTGTCTTGTGTAGGGAATGGCCCTTGACCTGGTTCTCAAAGGAAGCTCAGGATTTTAAGAGGTAGAGGGGAGGCAGAAGTACATGTCCAGAATAAGAGAAAGCCTGTTCAAAGGCATGGAGAGGCAGGATGAAATGTCACATATGGAGAATAGCAAGGCCAGTTTGACTGCAAAGTAGTGCACAAAGAAGATTCATATGCAATGTTCCAGGAAAGGTAGGTTGGAGCCAACTGGTGAAGTGCTTTAAATGCCAAACAGAGGAATCGATATTTTGTCTGTGAGGTGCTAGGGAGTCACTGAATCTTCTTGAGCATGATGGTGGCATGGTCAGACCTGAGCTTTAGAAATACTGTGTTGGCAGCTGTATGAAGGATAGATGCGAAAGGGGAGAGACAAGAGGCAGGGAGATCAGACCCTTCAGGGACACTCTCATGAGCACATATTTCTATTCTAACGCCTCTGAATGTTTCAGTGGAGAAATACAATGGAGACATGGGCCCCAAACATTCCTTTTCACTTAGCAATGCAATGTCATAAGCCTCTGCCAGGTTCCCCCTCTGTGCAGACGCTACCTATGCTTGGTGGACAGCCAAGAATAACAGGTCCAATTTCGTTTTTCTTGCCCATGAAGCAATGTACTTTCTCTCTCTCTCTGTCTCTGTTTCTCTCTCTCTGTCTGTCTCTCTCTGTCTCTTTCTGTATCTCTCTGTCTATGTCTCTCTGTTTGTCTCTCTGTCTCTCTCTTTCTCCCTCTCTTTGTCTCACTCTCCCCTCTCTTTCTCTCCCTTTCTCTGACTCTGTCTTTGTTTCCCTCTCAGTCTCCTTCTTTGTCTCTTTCTGTCTTTCTCTCTTCCTCTGTCTCTCTCTCTTCCTCTCTGTCTCTCTCTCTTCCTCTCTGTCTCTCTCTCTCTGTCTCTCTCTCTGTCTTTCTCTCCCCTCTCATTCACCAGTTCAGTGTTCTGTACATTTTAGTCATTCTTTAAATAAAATGATTTTTTTCTATAATATTTTTTAGAAGAAAGTCCTTAGCAGTATTTCTGGCTTCATCACATGCCATCAAAAGCTCTGTTGTGGCCCTGGGATGAAGACAACTCAACAGAGGGGCCCTTTGATAGATAAAAATTGGATGTTCAGCAATTACTGGTTTGTTTTTTTTAACTCTGAGACTGCCCAGCATTGCAGTCTTGGAAACAATTTACTCTTTTCTTTGGGTTCATTTCTCATCTCCTTCGGCAGCCTCAGGAGACATGAAACAGACCCTGTGTTTCTGTTTCAGCAAAGCAGATGACATTTATGGCTCTGCTTGAAGGAGAGAGAGGTGTTTTGACTGACTAGAATTTTCATTTTGCAGCTGAAACTGTGATATGGGCTTGTTACAAATTTGCTCAGTTCAGGCTCACCTTTTTCTTCCCCCCAGCTCCTCTAAAAATCCTGGTGGATGAAAGAAAGCAAAGCTCCAACATCTGTATTGAACTTGGATTGAGAAAATCTGATCCTGGGGGGGTACGGGGGGAGGGAAGGGAGAGTAAGAAATATATGACTTGAATTCCAGATTGCCATGAATTGCAGTATATTCAGAACAATTCATTCTCCATTTTAATATTCTGATGAATCCATCATGAACAAAAGTGACCTTTCTGGGTTGCCTATTTTTTTCTGAATTTTTCTCCTGCTATTGTTTATTTTATTTTATTGGAACCCAAGTAGTTTATAATACAACTGAAACCAGATGTTTTCCATTTGGAGGGGACTTGCCCGACAGTAAAGGCTTGACTTGGTTTGCAGTAGAACAAGGGTTTGTGCCCTTAATGTCACTATGCATTTAATCTGTCTAGAAGGAAGGCTTGCCTTTAAGTACCATAATAATGCTGGGTGGATGGACATTTCCCTAACGTTAATGAAAGAGTGTTTGCCTTGAAATGCTATCAGCACTGACTTCACACTCCTCTGCACTGGCCTACTTCCCATTTTTTAAATCACTCAGTTTCTATTTTTATAGGACATTCTTCCCCTATCTTTCTGTTGGTTTGTAGAAGGGGACACTGGCCCAACCATTAGGTGGACACTTTTCAAAATCAGCCCTGCCTGTGGGGGAAGTCAGCCTGCTGGGAGGGCTTGTCGCCCCCGAAGGAATTGTCACTCCCAGTGGGACTGCAGGCCATCTACTGTCCCGTTTCGTTTCTTTGGCACAGAATGGCCTGGACCACAAGACAGCAGGCCAAGGTTTGGATCTCATCTGTAATTACAAGTGGCAACACTGTCATTGTTGATCATCCTTTGTTCTTGAAGAGGACCAATGATATCAGGAGGGGTAGCCGTCCGAGCAATGGACTTACTGCCCGGCTTCAGTTTTGTTGGAACAAGAGCAGGATGAGCAGAGGAGAGGTGATTTGTGAGGAGGGAGTGAGAGTGAGAGACCACAGGCAAGGGCCAGAGGAAAGAGAGAGTTGGTCAGTCAAAGGTAATATAATAACTGTAATTGGATTCATATTCAGGAACCAACCCGTTCGCAGACAGGCAGGTCTGTAGAGTTAAAAAAAAAAAATTAAATCTGTATCCAGGTGGGAATCAGTTCATTCATTCAAGAAACATTTATTAAGGACTTCCTATGTATTAAATACTGAGGGAGATATAAAATTATTTTCGCTGACTTTCAAATTCACTCAGGGAAAGTTCTCAAATCTTGTCCTATTACTGCTGTGTTCACAAAATCTTCTAATAGGTTGCTTTTTCACTGTTTTCAAATTATCTGCGATGAGAAGAGATTATATATGCATCATTCCCAGGCTTCCTCAAATGTGTAACGATTGCCTGCATTTTGGTAGGCCTCATCTGGACCTTGTCAATGATACCTTTTTTTTTTTGCCTCTCAGGTGGGCAAATTTCCACAGGCTGAGAAAAGGATAAGAATCAGAGAATAGAATCATGGGTGGAACTAGAAGGGGCCTCGGAGATCATTTAGCAGACCACCTCATATTGCAGAAGAGGAAACTGTGACATGAAGGGATGAAATCATTTACACAAGGCCTTAATATACATATGGTGAAGGGTGGAACGTGGACCAGACCCAAGTGGCTAGCTTCCAATGTAGGATTTTCCTACTGCACCACACTGTCAGACTGTCAGATGTTAAACAGCCAGCAGCACAGCTATGCCCATCACTGAATTATTTTCGGACCCCAAATACTTTTTATAAGTTTTCATGTGTGTGTGTATGTGCACATGGACGTGCACATATGCATGTTCACTCATACAGTTTTAATAGCTTAAAAGGGCACTAAGACTTTTGAAACACTGTGTTTCATATATGTATATGAAACATATTTGTATATGCACACACATATATAACACATACACTATATATAAGCATATATTATATGCATGTATACACAGTGTCCCAAAAGTATTAGTGACATTTATATCTGTATATATGCATGTGAGCTTATTATGTAGACTATACAGCATACATGATATGTAAACATATATACACATGTTATAGTATGTACACAAAGTATGTCAAAAGTCCTAGAACCACACATGCATATACAAATATATATGTTACACACATATATGTGTATGTACACACATATTATATACAACATATATTCTATATAAACATACCAAACATATCTCATACATGCACACAAAGTATCCCCAAAGTTTTAGTGCCATATGTGCAAATATACATATTTTGTATGTATATGTACATACATATATATTTATATTATATATCATCTATAACACACCTATTCTATATAAACAAAAACACATATATGTACACATAAAGTGTCCCAAAAGTCTTAGTGCCATATAGGTCTATATGTCTTTAACATATAATATACACACAATATGATATATAATGTGTGCATTACATATAATATGTAACAACACATATAATATTATATACACACATATGTACCTACATGCAGAGTTTCCTAAAAGTCTTAGTGCCAGATATATGTATATATGTGTGGATGTGTGTATACACACATCCACAAATATATATCTAACACATATTTTACAAGATATTTGCCAAGAACTTTTAGCATATGCTCATAAAATGTTTTCATTACCCTCATGTAGGAGAGTAAGCATAGAATTCAAATCAAGGTGGTATTCTATGTAGATAGAAAGGTCCTCTAGCTGCTTCTGTTTTCAGATGATTTTCTGATAGCATCAAGCCCTGGAAACCTGCAGCCTCCTAGGTGAGATCCACAATCACTAAAAAAATGTGTAACTTGATTATTCATGTAGGACAAGTGAAGTAGATGAATCAGTCAAATAAATGAACAAGAATTTATTAAGCATCTACTATATGCCAAGTCTTATGCTATGCTCTGGGGATGCTGGGGATATAAGTACAAAAAATGAACTGTTTGCTGCTTACAAGACTGCTAGATTCTAATGGATGGATAATGTCTATTGTTTAATATAAGAAATACAATTGAAGGGACAACCTATATAGTTTATCCACTAGTCTGTATAGATATATGTCTGTACTTCTATCATCTTTATTCTATCTATCTATCTATCTATCTATCTATCTATCTATCTATCTATCT
>NW_027185903.1:31068692-31072093 GCF_028583685.1 Petaurus breviceps papuanus
TTTTCCCTGAAATAAAAATGCACCTTTTAAATAACAACATTATTCTGGTGGTGTTGAATGACTGTGAGTTGTCAATTACTAATTAGTCAGTTGATAGACATTTTTTAAGCATCTACTGTGTGTAAGAAGATGCAAAGAAAGACGAAAGAGAGTCCCTGCTCTCAAGGAGCTCACAGTCTAATAAGGGAGGCAAAATGATAAACTATATGCAGGAACAAAAACAAGAAATAATTAATAGAAAGAAGTTGCTAGTATTAAGGGGGATTGGGAAAGGTTTCCTACAGAAGGTGGGATTTTAGCTGGGACTTGAAGGAAGCCAGGCAAACCAGGAGGCAGAAGAGCATATAAGGTTCCCCCTAATGCTTAGAGTACCTTGTCTGAAGAATAGCAAGGGGGCCAATGTTATAGGATTGCAGAAGACATGGAGGGATATAAAGTGTTAGAAGACTGGAAAGGGAGAGTTATAAGTACTTTATAAAAGACTTTGAATGTAACAGAGGATTTTATATTTGATCCTACAAGTCATAGGGAGCCACTAGAATTTGATTAGGGAGGTATCATAGTCAATACTTCACTTTAGGAAGTTAGGAAGATCATTTTGATAATAACTGGGTGAAGGGTGGACTGGAGTGGGGACAGAATTGTTATAAGTCACGACATTACCCTGTAATGTCACTGGTCCTCTCTGAGAACAAAGGACAAACAAGGACAATTCAGTTCAGTGTGAATCAACAAGCCATTGTATGCAGAACATGAACCTATAGTGGGAGAAACATTTTAAAAAGCCATCACCCCTGCCCTCATGAGACGTACAGTCTTGTAAGTGTGTATTTATGTAAATACATGCTCGTAGATAAAGAACAAACCAGTCAATGTCTTCAGTGGGGTAGACTGATTAGAAAATCACTAGGAAGGGTGCTATTTCCATTTTGTTGTCAAGAATAATCATTTGTTTGTTTTATGAAGATGCTACACTGCTAGGAAAAATTTAAATATCCAGAAGTAAATGCTAATGCTTTTCAACTTCATGCATGTCCTAATTCACAACTTGGACTGAAGTGCAACCTCTTTTGCTTTGTATAAGGTCGTACTTAAATTAGCAAAATGTTTATTTTTCACAATAGAAGAATCAAACGATCCTGATTCATGAATTTTTAGAGAGTTCTCCCCCAATCTGCTCTCTCTTAAATCCTCCCCCACCCCCCTAACTTTCTAGTAGGGCAAGATGGATTTCTATACCCCAGTGCCTGTATATCTTATTTCCCAGTGCATGGTAAAAAACAAATTTTTAATATTTGTTTTTAAAACTTTGATTTCCAGATTTTTCCCCTTTTTCTCTCCTCACACACCCCCACTGGGAAGACAAGCAATTCAATATAGATTGTATGTGTGTAGTTATGCAAAACATTTCCATAGTAGTTATATTGTGAAAGACTATATTTCCCTCCATACTATCCTGCCCCCCCTCACTTATTCTATTTTCTACTTTGATCCTGTCCCTTTTCAAAAGTGTTTGCTTCTAATTACACTCTCCCCCAATCTGCCCTCCCTTCTATCATTCTCCCTCTTATCCCCTTCCGCCTTACTATCCTATAGGGTAAGATACCCAATTGAGTATGTATGTTATTCCCTCCTTAAGCCTAATTCAATGAGAGTAAGGTAGACCCATTCCCTTTCACCTCCTTGCTCTTCCCCTCCATTGTAACAGTTTTCTCTTGTGTCTTTTATATGTGAGATAATTTACCCTATTCTACCTTTCCCTTTCTCCTTCTCCCATTATATTTGTCTCTCACCTCAATTTTACTTTTTTTTTTTTAAGCAATCTGGGTTAACTAACTTGCTCAAGATTACACGGCCAGTTATTTCTGGGTGCGGTGCTGAGTGTCTGAGCCTGGGATTCGATCTCCAGGTCATCCCAACACTGGAGCCGGTGCTCTTCCTCGCTTAAGCCACCTGGATGCCCCTGTCAATTTTACTTTTTAGATATCATCCCTTCCTATTCAACTGATCCTGTGTCCTCTGTCTATGTATACATGTACACACATATACACACACTCACATAGGTATTTATACACACATACACCCTGCTATAGATACATATATATTTTCTTCAACTATCCTCATACTGGGAAAAGTCTCATGAGTTACAATTATCATTCTTCTCCTCATTGACTTTTTGGGCCTCTTTTGCCATTTGAGTTAGTCTATTTTTTAAAGTGTTATTTTCTTCAGTATTTTTTTGGGAATCCTTTAGCAGGCTGTTCACTTGCTTTTCATGATTTTTTTGCATCATTCTCATTTTTCTTCCCAATTTTTCCTCCACTTCTTTTACTTGATTTTCAAAATCCTTCTTGAACTCTTCCATGGACTGTGATTAACTCATATTTTTCCTGGAAGCTTTTGATGCAGAAGTTCTGACTTCACTGTCTTATTTCCATGCTTTGATTCTTGTTGTCCCCAAAAAAGGATTCTATGGTCTGATAGCACTTCCTCTGCTTGCTAATCTTGACAGCCAATTATTTGACTTTTGAGCCCTTTGCCATGGTAGAACTCTGCTTCCAGAGTGCAGAGAGCTGTGTCCCAAATCGCTGGGGTTTTTGCAAATGTTGTCAGAACTATGAGGAGGGTGCCCTCTCTACAGCCACCACAAGCTCTGGCACACTGGCATTTCTCACCCCAGAACCCCCACCCAAGACTGCAACCAATATCCAAGCAGGTCAGAGCAAAAGCAATTACCCTCTGAATTGTTGCTTGGTCCCTCTATGATCTGCAGGCCAGGAATGCAGGAAGCAGCCACATGGCAGCAGCTGCAGTTGTCTTGACTTCACCACTTCTTGCCCTGGGGGCAGGGGCTGGATTGTGCTCTTCAGTCACCTGGTTCTAACAGAGCTCCCCACTGACCTTTTACTTTCTCTTTGGCATTTATGGGTTGAGAAGTCTGGAAACCACTACAGCTGCCAGTGTTTCACCCTCCTGAAGTCTGGTCTGGCCATCTGTGCCCCTGGTTGGGGTTGCCCTGGGTATGGGCCCACACGGCTTACACCGGACTGCACTCAGCTCCTAGCTTGGTGTGATAGACCCTTCCTGTTGGCCTGCCAGGCTGCCTTCAGCAGGAAATTTGTTTCTCTCTGTCACTTTGTGGGTTCTGTTGTGCTAAAATTTGTTGAGTCATATTTTACAGGTATTGGAGGTGGTTGGTACAGGAGCTAAGCAAAGTTCCTGCTTTTACTCTGCCATCTTGGCTCTGCTGAGTTTTTGTTATTTGAATCTTGACAGAGAAGGGCAGGGACAGTCAAGTTTTGAACTCCCATCTTGGGGAGGGCTACACTGCTTTCACATTCAATGGATGGTTGAAAAGAGAAAGAGTGAAGGAGACAGAGAAAGGGACAGAGGGACAGAGA
>NW_027185903.1:31072493-31122158 GCF_028583685.1 Petaurus breviceps papuanus
CCGGGCTCCGGCTAAATCTCCCCCCCCCCCACACACACACCTCCTTCTTTTCTCCCAGAGGGAGAAAGTCTGTAGCAGGGTAACTCCCTCAGATTCCAAGAATGAAAACTGATGGGCTCACTGAGTCCCAGAGTGATTCATTTCCTGTCATTAATGTGGCTAAAAAAAGTCATTCACAAAGCTTGAAAAGTGCAAAAACATGCAAAACCAGTCACTTTTCTAACCAATGGTATCATCCCTCCTAGTTACAAAGGCACACAGTTAAGCCCTAGCCTTGCTGTCAGCACTGAGGGACTCAGACACTCTCTGTGCAGTGCAGAGATAGAAGTACTACATTAAGCATGAACTCAATTTTATACGGAAATGAAGAAAGATTTTTCTTCCCCCAAGAATTTTATGTTGGGATTTAGACTAGAGCATGTGTTTCTTCTCCCTGATTTGACAGTTTTCTACGTCTCCAGGAAATGTTAGCTCTGAACCACAGATTATTATGTCTGATGTTCTACTCAGTGGAACAATGGAAGTGTCACTAGATCTGTAGTCAAGAGAAGTGGGTTCAAATCCTACCTCAGTCACTTATTTTGTGTGTATTGGTTACAAGTTGTAACCAATTCTTTGTGTCCTCATTTGGGGTTTTCTTGGCAAAGATACAGGAGTGTTTTGCCATTTTCTTCTCCAGTTCATTTGACAGATGAGGAAACTGAGGCAAACAGGGTGAAGTGACTTGCCCAGGGTCACAGAGTTAGTAAGTGTCAGAGGCCATCTTCTTGACTCCAGGCCTGCCACTCTATTCACTGCATCATCTAACTGCCCAAATTTATGTGTAACATTAGGCAAATCGCTTCATCCCTTCAGGCCAGTTTCTTCTATACAACAAGGAGATTAGATTAGATGTTTTCTAATGTCTTTTCCAACTTGAAATCTATGACCCTATCTATGATCCTTTCTTCAAATAAATAAAAGATCAGGGGGACTCCTTAATTAAAAAGAGAAGTTTTTCCTAAGCAACTTGCTAACAGAGTGCATTGGGGTTTCCCATACAACCTGATAATACAACACCTTATAGGTAATTTTTAGTCTCTGATCCAATTGAAGAATAAACATCATGGATTTATAGGAAGCTGGTCATTGGATAAAAGCAACTGAAGGAAAGTGGGGACTTCTAGAGATTAGCTGAGACAGTTGTCATGCTGTCTGAGCCTATTAAAGCAGCCTGTCCCCTCTTGGAGTTTTCATCTCTTGAGGACTCATTTTTCTCTTCCTCCCTCATATCTCTTCTAGATCTCTCTCCTATGAATGATGGCAACCCAGGAGAAATAATGGTAACTTGTGTCAGAAGCACATGGTCATGGGAAATGTGTGCTTGCACACAATCTGAGAGAGAGAATTCAAGAATTATACTTCCTGAATGCCAACCTTCTGTGTAGACAAAGGGAGATTTTTGATTCTCTAAATGGCTCAATCCATTAGTCTAGCCTTATAATGGAGAAAGGAGATTTTGGGGTCACCACTAACTTTTAGGGTTGCTTTGTGAGCTCCAAGATCAAGAGTTCTTGAGTTCAAGAATTCTAAGCATCAAATCTTCTGGAAAGACATCATTTCTCAGTTCATCTTGTCCTCTGGAGAAGGAAAAAGATAGTCCACTTGGTTCTTGTATAGTGTTCTAATTAGACTAAAAAGCCACAAAGGATTTTGAAGAAATCAGATACTGAAAATGGTGGAGTCTAGAGCTAAACAGTGTCCAGTAATGTGGAGCAATGTCTGATGGAGACTGAGACCAAGGTCAGTAGAGACAGTGTAAGAGCATCATTGGGCTGTAGCAGCCCATATGTGAATTCCCTTTCCTGACACATGACTTGGCCAGGCATGCTCTCTACATGTATGCCCCTCCTTGGGTATATCCTGACCAAGCATCATTAAGGCTCACATTTATATAGTACCTACCATGTGCCATACACTGTGCTAAACACTTTACAATGATTATTTCATTTCATCCTTACAACCCTGGGAGGTAGGTGCTACTGTTATCCTCATTTTACAGATGAGGAAGACTGAGACAGACAAGAAGTTGAATGACTTGCCCAAGGTCACACAACTAGTTAGTGTCAGAGGCTGAATTGAATTGAAGTCTTCCTGGTTCCAGTCCTGGTACTCTCTCTACTGTGCCATGTAGCTATCTCCTCCCCGCAAAAGATATCTGTGTGTGAATTTTTTTACTTGTGTCCTCTACATGTCTTCAGGTTTGTATAGATTTCTTTGTTGCAACTTTTCTTACCATGCCATTTTAGTAAATACTTTTGCTTCAAGCTAATTGTGTCCTCTGACTATTGAAAGGGAAATACATCGGTGGTGGCTCATGAGCTATCATTTTGAGTAAATGTGGGCCCATGGGGGTACATTAAACTGAAGTAGTTATCTTATGGGAGACCCATCCTGTGAGATTTTGGGGTGCCATAGGTGGCCAGTAGGGACCTTCTCCTTTTCCACAGCCCACCCACACCACACAGATTCTGATAGGTGGTCCATGGGCCCAACCAGTTCAGATACTGCTGAGTTCCCTTCCCTTCCCCTGCTCTAGCCCCAGTTGTCCAATTTCTTCCAGATGTAGAATATACCATCCAGGCCAGGGGCTGATCTTGCCATCCCTACTTATGATAAAGACAACTTAGATCCCTGTACCACTCTGACTCCTGGTACTCTGATCTCTTTCCCAATAATCATTGATCAAGGACATAGCTGTTAATGCTGCTTAGATAAGCAGATCAGCATCAACCACCATTATGGCAAGATGGCAGACCACTGGAATTTGTCATCTGGTCTGCTACTATGCCTTCCTAGCCTCCAGGCATTGGGCATGACCTACTAGTACATCTAGAAGGTTCTTGAGCTTTGTCATCTTCCCTGCTGTTGTACCCTAAGGACTATCAGGCCTTCCTACCTGCTGTGGGGCTGAACCCTCCTATCTATGTGACCTCCCCTAATTCGGTGAGATCCTGCACAGCAGATGTCTGATTTTTCTATTTTTATCTCCAGTGCTTGGCATATAGTAAGCACTTTAAAATGCCTTTATGAGGGGGGTGGAGTCAAGATGGCAGAGTAGAAACAGGATGTCCACAAAGCTCCAGCTCCCACCACATCCAATTCATGTAAAAGGGGACTCTGAACAAACTCTGAAGCTACAGAGCCCACAAAATGATACAAAGAAGCCAACCTCCCACTGAGGACAGCCCAGCAGGCCGGCAGGAATAGGCCAGCACAGTGCTCTGGAAGCTGAGCCCAGCCCCACCCCTAGGTTTTAGCCCCAGGGTGGGCCTGACCACCAGCTAGAGGGACTCCAGATTACCAGCAGCTGTGGCCATCCAGAATTATCAACACATAGATGCTAAGGACAAAGTGAGAGGTCAGTGCAGTGTGGATGTTTGGATCCAGTAGTTGGGAGTGCGTTGGCTTTTGCCCCCAGGGCGAGAAGCCTCTGAGACACCGTGTGGCAGCAAGCACCCCAAGCACGTCCTCAGGGTTTGCTGCCCATACAGGTTCTTGGATCTGCTTTGTTAAAGGAAAGCAACTCAAAATGGGTTAACAAGCTTACTTTAATCAGTCAGACATATATCGTTTACCTTGTTCAGGGGAAAAAGATCAGCACCCCAAACTTCAAAATATACAGACAGAATTATCAAGACATTAACAGATCAAGTAGACAGCTTTCCAAACTGTCCAACCATTACATCCATACCCAGTCAACATCTGGGTTTCCACATCTGGGTTTTTCAAAGCCGGGGGACTCTCAACAACGGCTTCCCAGAATTCAGATCAAATCACAGAACACTTCTCAAAGTGAGTCCCAAAACAAAGCTACACATCAGGGCTTATATAGCCTTCTCCTGGCTCAGAGAATGTAACAACCTTTTGGACCCACTGGCCAATCAAAAAGTATCAACTGAAAAACAAGCCTCCCACCCCAGTCTCCAGGTGCACTTTAGCCTAGGGGCAGGGAAGATCTTTAAATTTGCATTTCCATTACACACCAGCACAGCCATGGACACATGGCAGCTTCAGCTCCTGGCCTGCAGAGTGTAGGGGGACCAAGCAACCAGCCTGAGGGGTAATCACTCTTACTTTAACCTGCTTGGGTCTGGATTGCAGTCTAGGGTGGAGGTCCTGGGGTGAGTGACCAGCTTGCCAGAGCCTATGGAGGCTTCAGAGAGGGTACCCAACTAATACCTCTGGCAGCTGAGAAAACCCCAGAATTTGGGACAAAGCTCCCCTTTCTGGTGGCACAGTCCTACTGTGGCAAAAAGCCCAGGGGTCAAGAGACTGAGGGGCGACATGACCAGGCAAAGGAAGCAAACCAAGCAGAGAAATCCAACATTAGACTCTTATTTTGGGGACAAAAAGGATCAAAGCATGGAACAGGAGGAAGACAGTGAAATCAGAACTCCTGCACCAAAAGCTTCCAAGAAAACCATGAGCTGGTTACAGGTAATAGGACACCTTAAGAAGCAGATAAGAGAAGTGGAAGAAAAATTGGGAAGAGAAACTTGAAAAGGTAAATAGGGAAAAGAAATCATAAGCCACTTATCAAAGTTGAACTATTAACATTCCTACATGGAAAAATGATAATTGTAACTGATGAAACTTTTCTCAGTATGAAAATAGTTGAAGGGAATATATATATATATATATATGTATATATATATGTCTATGTCTATATATGAGGGTATATGGGCATCTGAATACAGGTATACATAGATAGAGGGAACAGGACCAATTTAACAGGAAGGGATGATACTTAAAAGGTGAAATTAAGAGGTGAGAGACAAATATAATGAGATGAGATGGGGAGAGACAGAATGGGGTACACTATCTCATATAGAAGAGGCAAGGGAAAATGGTTACAATGGAGGGGAAGAATAGGAAGGCAAAAGGGAATGGATCAGTCTTATTCTCATTTAATTTGGCTCGGGGAGGGAATGACATACACACTAAATAGAGAATCTCACCCTACAGGGGAGTAGGGGAGAAGGGGATGAGAGGGGGGATGATGGAAGGGAGGGCAGGCTGGGGGGAGGGAAGTTGGAAGCACCCACTTTTGAAAAGGGACAGGATCAAAGTAGAGAATAGAACAAGTGGGAGGTGGGATAGAAGGGAGGGAAATATAGTCAGCCTTTTACAATATATCTGCTATGTTAATGTTTTACATTAGCTACACATGTGCAACCTATACTGAACTGCTTATCTTCCCAGTAAGGGTGGGTGACAAGGGAGGAAAGGAATGAATCTGGAATTCAATGTTTTAAAATCAAATGTTTAAAATTATATATACATATATACTTTTATTAATACTATTTTACATGTAATTGGGGAATAAGTTATACAGGTACTGGGGCATAGAGATCCACCATGCCCTGCTGGAAAAATCAAAGGGGGTAGGGGAAAAGATATGGGAGAGAGCAGATTGGAGGAGGAGATATCCTATGGGACTACTCTTTTGGGGCGGTGGGTAGGGGAAAACCAGGGAGAAAATTTGTAACTCAAAATCTGGAGGAAATGAATGATGTAAATCAGAAGTTAATAAAGCATTTGAAAAATGAAAAAGAAATGCCTTTACAAGCTAAATTTAAGCTAAGTCTGAGAGAGTATATAGGACACTGGATTCCACACCAGGAAGACCCAGGTTCAGAATAAGCCTCAGTCACTAGTAGTGTGACTCTCTGTGAGTCAGTTTCCCCCTCCCCCTGGGTCTCAGTTTCCTCATCTGTTAAATTAGAATAAAAATAGTCGCTATTACATGACTGCTGCTCTCTAGTGGTATTCATGGTGTGTTCACAAAATCCCAGTTGCCACCTTTAACCTACCCCTACCTCCCTGCATTCCTGAGGTTCTGATTGTTGAACGTTCATCATAAGGAGCCCAACCCAGCCCAGCACACTGTTAGTGCTTTGTGCCATCTTCCCACTATATTTGCACTGGTCTACTTTGTTCCCACCCCCACCCCCAGCATTTTGTGATTCCTGGAAAGTGAATATCAATCACTTGTCTTATGACTCCATTCCTCATCCTTATGACCTGCCTGCCTCCCCCACTCTCCTGTGGGTACTGTCTTTCCTTAATAGAATGTAAGCTCATTGAGGTCTGAGACCATCTGACTTTTAGTATTTGTTTCCTTAGAGTTTGGCACTTAGTAGGCAGTATGTTTTTTTTATTCATTTATTCAGACGGTGCCAGCTGCCAGGGATACAAAGAAAAATACAAAATAATTCCTGCTCTCAAAGTGCTTAGATGTGGGTGAGGGAGTGTAGGGTTACCAAATGTACGCAGAAGCTAGGTAAATTCAAATAAAACCTAGTTATTTGAAGATGAAGAGACCATTTGAGCCACACAACTCTAGGAGGGAGAAATGCTACCATGGGGCAGAAGCTATGATTTCTTTCATAGGGAGCTCGGGGGGTTCTGCCCCCACCCCATAAAAACTTATTAATGACTTAGTAGGCAAGTTTTAGGGAATGGCTTGAGATAGGCAGAGATGCCCAGGATCGTATAGAAGAAAGCTGGCTGGCCGGATAGATAGATGATAAAAACTAGATGATAGATTATAGATAATAGATGACAGATAGATGATAGTAGATTATAGATAATAGATAGGTTATAGATGATAATAGATTGTATAATTGATAGATTATAGGTGGTAGGTAGACAGTTGATGACAGATAGATCATAGATTGTAGATGGTAGAGAGAAGACTGATTATAGATGATAGACTAATAGGTGAAAGATGATTGATGATAGATTATAGGTGGTAGATTAATAGGTGATAAATGATAGATAGACAGACAGACATAGATAGATAGATAGACAGACAGATAGACAGAATGAATGAATGAAGATAGTAACAGCACCTACCTCCCAGGGGTTTTTGTGAGGATCAAATGAGAGATATTTGGTAACATGCTTAACATAGTGCCTGACACCTTGTAGGCTATATACAAATGTTAGTTATTAGCTATTATTGTTATACAGATGATAGATAAGTGGAACGTTAGATAATAAAGCATTTATTATGTGCTTGCTTTATGACAGACGCTTGACTAAGTGCTGGAATAAGAAGATGAACAAACAAGACAGTCCCTGGTACGTGGCTGGCTGGTATCAGAGGCAGACTATGGACCCAGGTGGTTCTGATCCGAGGCCAACACTATCTATGGTGTCATGCTGATAGGTAAGTAGTGCAAGTGTTATTATAGAGTACTTTAATTTCAAAGAATTCATAACTTCATCTTTACTCTCATTTGTTTTTACGGTAGCCCTAGGAGAAAAATGAAGAGGACATTGGCTCTTGATTTCTGGGCAGGGGAGGGCCCAGGGTCACATATTGAAAAATGACATGATGACCTAGCACAAGCAGCAGAACTTGGATTAGAACCCAGGGCTGCTGACTCCCCATCTTATGATACTTTGACTTGTCCACCTTCCTGCATATGTTCAACACTTAAATAACAATTAGCATTTATATAGTGCTTTAAGATTTTCACAACAGTTTACAAATATCTCCTTTGGGCCCCATAACAATCCTTGGAGGTAGATAATAGTACCCCTATTTTATTGATAAGGAAACTGAGTCAGATAAAGGTTAAGTGACTTGTCCAGGGTCACACAGCTAATACGTGTGGGGGCCTAGATTAGAATCCAATGACAGAAGCAAGACTAGAGACTAGGCTTCACTTCAGACTTCTTGGCTCCATTATGCTGTAGCAACCATTCCAGCTTGGGAGCAACCTCTCCCAAATGGAGGTGCCTGTTAAACTGTATATAAAATGGTGGCCTTATCTACTTCTCATTCTCAACAGTGTGCATAACATGATGACAATAATGTCAACAACTCAAATTTCTGAAACTGTTGAAGGCACTGCCTATATAGGTGACATATTGTGCTGAGAACAGGTAGCCCTCATGCTCAGAAAGCTTGGCTTTAATAAAACATCTTGGGATTTCCTCCAAAACTAGCAGTTAGGGCAAGTGGGAAAAAGACAACTGTTATGGGAAGGGCTACCTTTAGCATCAGAGAGCCTGGGAAGGCCCTGCCACCAAAACCTCCTTTCACAGATGCCTGAAATTCCACTATTGGTGATATTCCCATTCATGGTAACCAGTCTCATTTAAGGCTGTTTTCTTTTAAGTGTTAATCTCTTAGATGGGCTAACACTTCTCTTCAGAATCTTATAAATGACAATTAATTGTCAAGAATGTGATGGTAAATGTTTAATAACCAGCACTCCCCAAATAAATGTTTGCATGACACACTTTTAAAACTTGATCTGCATTCTAAACATTTTCCTCATCACTTTCTTTAGTCTGGAATCATTGATGACATAATAAATCAAACACTGAATTGTAGCTTTTTTTGAAGGGCAGATATTCACACTGAAAAGTTAACATCAGTCAATAAACACTTATTAAGCACCTACTATGTACCAGACTATATTCTAAGGCCATGGAAAAAGAAAAACTCCAAAGGAATAAGAACTCATAAGAGAAAAAGGATTGAGAAACTCCAGGTGGATATCAGAAACAATATTCATAGTTTATAGATAGAAGGATCTAGTTTAGACTTTCTCTAGTGAATTAGCAAAGGAAAAATGGATTTGAACTCAGGGATCTTACAACTATAAGATTTTTAGATCTGGAAGGGACCTCACATAGTGCATAGCACCCTTTAATACTGGAGCAACATGCAGAGACCTGAGTTCATCACAGTAATTGTGACTGACATTTCTATAACCCTTTAAGGATGACATGAAGGGAGAATACTGAAATAATCTCTGGATGAAATGCAGCACATAAGTCTGCAAGGGAGGTATGCATAATATGTCAAGTCGGCAAACATTTATGAAGCACTTACTATGTGCCAACTAAGTGTGTGCTAAGGTTTTGTTTTTTTATTATTTTATTTTTGTCTTTTTGAAGGGGGGAAGGCAGGGCAATTGGGGTTAAGTGACTTGCCCAAGGTCACACAGGTTTGTAAGTGTTAAGTGTCTGAGGTCAGATTTGAACTAAGGTCCTCCTGACTCCAGAGCCTGTATTCTATTCACTGTGCCACCTAGCTGCCCCTGTGCTAGGGCTTTGAAACAAAGAGCATAAAAATGATAGTTCCTGCCCTCAAGGAGCATACAGTTAATTGGGTGAGACAGTAAACAATTACGTAAAAGACACTCTGAGAGAGGAAGCCATTAGCAACAGATTGGGAAAAGTCTTCTTGGAGTATAGGTGGGTTCTGAGCTGAGTTCAGAAGGAAGTCAGGGTACCTGAAGTGTGAAGGTAAGTGTAAGGTAAGTGTGAAGGTAAGGACAGAGCATTAAAGGGTGGGGACAGTTAGTGCAAAGGGAAGGAGCTTTGTGTTTCAGAAACTACAAATTGGTCGGTGTTACTGAATCATAGAATGAGTGGAGAGGAAGGTATGAGAAGAAGGAAATGAAAGAAGGGGCAAGGTTATGAAGATACACATACACACATACATACACACATATACACATGCATACATACACACAGATGTGCATGTGTAGTTTCAATAGCTCTTGTCAGAAGGGCTCTATTAGTTTAACCATTTTATGGATAAGGAATCTGAGGCTCCCATAAGTTAAGTAACTTGTATAGGGTTATATAGCTATTGAGTATATGAGGCAAGATTGAAGTCACATCTTTCTGACTTTAGTGTTCTGTCCACTGTGCCACCTATACCATAGGAAGACTTTAGAGATAATCTAGTTCAGGACTTCTTTTTATCGTTTTTAATGAAAAAAATTATCTATTTTTCCAATTATCTAATAATTTTAAACATCCATTTAAAATTTTTTTGAGTTCCAGATTTTCTTTTTCCCTTTCTCTTCTCCCCTCTCCTTGAGAAGGCAAGCAATTTGATTTAGATCATACATGTGTAGTCATTCAAAACATATTTCTATATTAGCCATGTTGTGAAAGAAAATATAGACCAAAAACAAACAAGAAAAATAAAGGAAAGAAAAAGTATACTTCGATATTAATTCAGACTTCAGCAGCTCTTTCTCTTGGGATAGATAGCATTTTTCATAAGAATCCTTCAGAATTGTCTTGGGTCATTGTATTGCTGAAAATAGCTCAGTTATTCACAGTTGATCATTGTACAGTATCTAGGACTTCTTAACCTGAAGTTCATTGAGCCCCCAAAGGAGTGTATGGCTAGATTTCAGAGGGTTTTTGAATTTGCATGGGAAAAATTAACTATTTTTTAATAAAAAATTTATAATCACATCCTATCATGCCATGTCATGTCATATCACATCACCTCAAATCACATCGTATTATAATTTATGTGTTACATAGTCTCCCCTGTTATAGTGTAAGCTTCCCAAGGTTAGAGATTCTTTTTCTTTTGCCTTTCTTTATATTTCTAGGGCTTAGCACAGTGCCTGGCACGTAACAGGTGCTTAATAAATGTTTACTGACTGACTTATTTCAACATAATTGATTTCCTTTGTAATTTGATCTTTTTATTTTCTTCATTTAAAAACATTATTCTGAGAAGGTGATTACAGGTATCAGCAGACTACCATAGGGGTCCATGACCAAAAGGTCAAGAACTTCTGATCTAGTTCACCCTCCCCCACCCATCCCCTGCCACTATACAAAGTCTGGACACATAAGAAATCTCATTAAGTATGCACATTTTCAAGAAATTAAATAAATGAAATTTTCAACATTTTATTTAATTAGCATAAATGAGATTTCATAGGAAGACATAGTAGACACATAGGAAATCTCATCAATTAATTTAATTAAATTAATCTCATTAATATGGAAAATAGTCCCCAATAGTTAATGAAAACTTTTATTCCATATGAAATTGTTATGGCTAAAATTTATGCTAATTAAATAAAACATTGTTGAAAATTTTATTCATTTCATTTCTTGAAAATATGCTCAGTTGGGGTGGCTAAGTGGCACAGTGAATAGAGCACCGGCCCTGGAGTGAGGAGGACTTGAGTTCAAATCTGGCCTCAGACACTTAACACAAAAACTAGCTATGTGACCTTGGGCAAGTCACTTAACCCCAATTGCCTTCCCCCCTCCAAAAAAAGAAGGAAAAAAAAGAAAATATGCATAATTAATGAGATTTCCTATGTGTTTAGACTTTAGGGAAAGCCTGTATTTTGCAGATGAAAAAATTGAGGCCCAAAGAGACTAGTATGAAATTGTATAAGTAGCAAAGAGTGGAGGTGGGATTTGAACCTAGGTCCTCTGACCAAACATCTAGTACTTCCAACTACAGAGTCTCAGCTTTGTCACTTACTAGCTATGTGACCTTTACAACTGTTACCACATTTGATCATACTAAAGGTAAGATGCAAGTTCTTTTATTCTCATTTTACAAATGAGGAAAAAGGCCCAGAAATGTCCTAACATTATCAAAGAACTTGAACTTGGATCTTCTGAATCCAGAGTCAGGTTTCTAATAATCTATTCTGTCTTTCACTACATAGAGAAGACTGACTCAGAAATTCTGTTATTCATTGCCTTTGGGCAGATGACATTCAGAATTCCTTGTTTCTCCTCAATTGCCTGGCCTGCTTTCTTCCTGAAGGGCCTCCCTCAATTCCATTTGAACATGGGAGGTCAATCTGAGGTTAAGATGGTGGGAGGAGCGGGTGGGGGAAAGAGGAGAATGGAATTGTTTGGTCTGGAATCTTATGCTCAGAATTGGCATTCATGCTTTAACTGAAAAAAAAAAAGATGGAGGTTGGCACTGAGATGCCCTAGATCATGGTGGTGCATTTCCTTCATTAATTTAGTTCCTTCCGAAGGAGCTGCCAAAGGATATGTTTATTTTAACCTTGACCGTAGGGAGACCCCATTTCCTATCTCTTCCCAACTCCTCCCCTTCACCTCAGCCTCCGCCATATAAAAATTGTTGGATGATGAATCCTTCAGATCTAAAGGAAGGAATTTCTGGCCTATGGGAGGTTGACATGATTCACTTCCTGTCATTAGGAGAGTGAGAAACATCTCATTCATAGATGTTTTCTCGCCTGTGGTTACTTCAGCTGTGGTTGGCCTTCGTGCTGATATCACTGCTGAAGAGGGTGTCACTTGGATTCATCTGGGTCCCTGTGGGGAGGGAAAGGCTTCCACTGCAGAGGAGTGCCCTGTAAGCAGGTGCCGAATTAGCTCCTAAGCTGAACAGAAACTTTCGGGTAAAACCCAATTGTGTAACTATCATGGCAGATGAGAAGAAGTTATTTTTTTTTAAGTGGTCAACTCAACAGCTGCTGTTTTTTGAGCTAATTTTTATTTTGGGTGCCAAAAATGAAGTTAAAAAGCATTTGGCTCCCAGAAAGCTATTCTGTCAAAATTTTTTTTTCTGTAGTGCATATTTCCTCATAGAGGAGAATATGCTCTGGTTGTAATAATAGCTTACATGTTTATAGTGCTTTAAGACATACAAAGCACCTATGAGATATCTGATGTATTATTCGCTCCATTTTACAGATTAAGAAGCTGAGTTTGAGAGCAATTAAACGACTTGCCCAAGATGTCCAACATGAGTATGTATAGAATGCTTTTACATATATATAAATATTTTGTCTAATGGTATCCATGTATAGGGTAGGGCAGGAGGGAAGAAAAAAAAGTTGCATGATGATGTTATTATATATTTAAAAGGAATAGCAAGTTGTACATAATAAATTTGCAGTTTTATGTACTAATCTTTTTTTCTATTCTACTATGTTATGCTTATTTTTTCGATTTTATGTTATGCTTGCTTCATTGATTAAGTTCAGAATAAAATAAAATTCAAAAGAGAATAATGGTAGCATCCTTGATTTAGTGTTTTTAAGTTTCCAAAGATCCTCACCACAACTCTGTGAAGTAGGTCCTATTACACTCCCCATTTGTCCACATTAGAGGTGATGAAGGCCTGAAATAAGCTGGTGGTTGAGTGGAGAGAAGTGTATGGATGCAAGAAATGTTGAGCAGGTTGATTTATCTTTTTTTTCCTTTTTTAGTTTACATCATTCATTTCCACAAGATTTTGAGTTACAAATTTTCTACCCATTTTCCCCCTACCCACCATGCCAAAGCAGCGATCCCACTGAATACCCCCTTCCCCAATCTGCTCTCTCCTATATCTTCCCCCATCCACCCTCCGACTTATCCAGTAGGGCATGGTGGATCTCTATGCCCCAATGCCTTTATATATTATATCCCAGTTACATGTAAAATAATAATATTAATAATAATATATTTTTAAACATTTGATTTTAAACTTTGAATTCCAGATTCTTTCCTACCTCCATCATCACCCACCCTTACTGGGAAGATAAACAATTAAATATAGGTTGTACATGTGTAGCTAGACAAAACATTTCCATAGTGGATATATTGTGAAAGACTAACTATATTTCCCTCCATCCTATCCCACCCCTCACTTGTTCTATTCTCTACTTTGACCTTGTCCCTTTTCAAAAGTGGGTGTTTCCAACTTACCTACCCCCCAGCCTGCCCTCCCTCCCATCATCCATCTGCCTTCTTCTCCCCTTCCCCCCTACTCTCCTGTAGGTGAGATACCCTATTTAGTGTGTCTGTCATTCCCTCCCTGAGCCAAATTCAATGAGAATAAGGTTGATCCATTCCCTTTTGCCTTCCAGTTCTTCCCCTCCATTGTAACAGTTTTCCCTTGCCTCTTCTACATGAGATATTTTACCCCATTCTATCTCTCTCCATCTCCTCTCATTATATTCCTCTCTCAACTCTTACTTTCACTTTTTTTCATTTCTTTTTTTTTCATTTTTCAAATGCTTTATTAACTTCTGATTTACATCATTCATTTCCTCCAGATTTCGAGTTACAAATTTTCTCCCCATTTTCCCCCTACCCACCGCCCCAAAATAGCAGTCCCAATATCCCCTCCTCCAGTCTGCTCTCTCCCATACCTTCTCCCATATCCCTTTCGACTTATCCAGTACAGCATGGTGGATCTCTATGCCCCAGTGCCTGTATATGTTATTTCCCAATTACATGTAAAATAGGATTAATAATAGTATGTATATATATATGTATATTTAAACATTTGATTTTAAAACTGAATTCCAGATTCATTACCATCCTCCTTTGTCACCCAACCTTACTGGGAAGATAAGCATTTCAGTATGGGTTGTACATGTGTGGCTAATGCAAAACAATAAAATTGTAGATATATTGTAACAGACTGACTATATTTCCCTCCCTCCTATCCCACCTCCCACTTGGTCTATTCTCTACTTTGATCCTGTCCCTATTCAAAATTGGGTGCTTCCAACTTTCCTCCCCGCCAGCCTGCCTTCCCTCTCATCCCTTTCTCCCCTACCCTCCTGTAGGGTGAGATACCCTATTTAGTGTGTATTTCATTCCCTCCCCAAGCCAAATTCAATGGGAATAAGGTTGACCCATTCCCTTTTGCCTTCCTATTCTTCCCCTTCATTTTAACCATTTTCCCTTGCCTCTTCTATATGAGATAGTTTACCCCATTCTGTCTCTCTCCATCTCCTCTCATTATATTCCTTTCTCACCTCTTAATTTCACCTTTTAAGTATCATCCCTTCCTGTTAAATTGGTCCTGTGCCCTCTATATATGTATACCTGTAAACATATATACAAACATTCACATATGTATTCATATGCCCATATACCCTCATATATATATATTTCTATTTCTGTCAACTATTTTCATACTGAGAAAAGTTTCATCAGTTACAATTATCATTTTTCCATGTAGGAATGTTAATAGTTCAACTTTGATAAGTTCCTTATGATTTCTTTTCCCTGTTTACCTTCTCATGCTTCTCTTGCTTCTTGTATCTGAATGTCAAATTTTCTATTCAACTCTGGTTTTTTCAGCAAGAATGCTTGAAAGTCCTCTATTCCATTGAATGACCATATTTTACCCTGATACATGCTACTCAGTCTTGCTGGGTAGGTGATTCTTGGTTTTAATCCCAGCTCCGGAATATCTTATTCCAAGCCCTTTGATCCCTCAGTGTAGAAGCTGCCAGATCCTGGGTTATCCTGATTGTATTTCCACAATATTCAAATTGTTTCTTCCTGGCTGCTTGTAATATTCTCTCCTTAATCTGGGAATTCTGGAAACTGGCTATAATAATCCTAGGAGCTTTCTTTTTGGTATCTTTTTCAGGAGATGATCGGTGGATTCTTTCAACCTCTATTTTTCCCTCTGGTTCTAAAACATCAGGGAAGTTTTCTTTGAGAACTTCGTGGAGGATGATTTCTAGGTTCTTACTTTGATCCTGGCTTTCAGGTAGTCCAATAATTTTTAAATTATCTCTCCTGGATATATTTTCCAGGTCAGTGATTTTCTTAATGAGATATTTCACATTGCCTTCTATTCTTTCATTTGTTTGGATCTGTTTAACAGCATCTTGATTTCTCATGAAGTCATTAGCTTCCATTTCCTCCAATCTAATTCTGAAGCAATGATTGTCTTCAGTGAGATTTTGAGACCCTTTTTCCATCTGGCAAATTCGACTTTTTAAGGCATTCTTCTCCTCATTGCTTTTTTGAGCCTCTTTTGCCATTTGAGTTAGTCTGTTTTTTAACGTGTTATTTTCCTCAGTCAGGCTGTTGACTCTTATTTCATAATTTTCTTGCATCATTCTCATTTCTCTTCCCAATTTTTCCTCCACTTCTCTTATCTGCTTCTTAAGGTCCTCTATGGCCTGTAACCAGCTCATATTTTCCTTTGAAGCTTTTGGTGCAGGAGTTCTGACTTCATTGTCTTCCTCCTGTTCCATGTTTTGATCCTTTTTGTCCCCAAAATAGGAGTCTAATGTTGGAATCTTCTGTCTGCTTTGTTTCCTTTGCCTGGTCATGTCGCCCCTCAGTCACTTGACTTTTGGGCTTTTTGCCACAGTAGGACTCTGCCACCAGGCAGGGGAGCTT
Organism: Petaurus breviceps papuanus; assembly: GCF_028583685.1. Taxonomy (NCBI): domain Eukaryota; kingdom Metazoa; phylum Chordata; class Mammalia; order Diprotodontia; family Petauridae; genus Petaurus; species Petaurus breviceps. The sequence continues at coordinate 31,088,457 of NW_027185903.1, forward strand.
TCATCCCAAACGCTGGGGTTTTCTCAGCTGCTGGAGGTATTAGATGGATGCCCTCTCTGAGACCTCCACATGCTCTGGCAAGCTGGACACACATCCCAGGACCTCCACCCTATACTGCAATCCAGATCCAAGCAGGTTAAAGCAAGAGCGATTACCCCTCAGACTGGTTGCTTGGTCCCCCTACACTCTGCAAGCCAGGAGCTAAAGGTGCCATGTGGTGCTGGCTGGCTGTGCCAGTGTCTCTGTGGCTTCTCACCCCGGGGGCAAAAGCCAACATACTCCCTCTCACTGGGTCCCAAAGTTCAGACTGCTCTCAGCTTGTCCTTCGCTTCTGTGTGTAGATAATTCTGGAAACGGCCACAGCTGCTGCTGATTTGGAGTCCCTCCTGGCCTTCAGCTGGTCAGACCTGCCCTGGGGCTAAAACCTCTGGCTCACAGCGGGCCTGGGCTCAGCTCCCAGGGCACTGCTGCACTGGCCAATTCCTGCAAGCCTGCCAGGCTGTCCTCAGTGGGGGGTTAGCTTCTCTGTGTCATTTTGTGGGTTCTTCAGCTCCAAAGTTTGTTCAGAGTCCCCTTTTTACATTGATTGGGGAAGGTGGAAGCTGGAGCCACTTGGACGTCATGCTTCTACTCCACCATCTTGATTCCACCCCTTTACTTTCACCTTTTAAGTATCATCTCTTCCTATTCAACTATCTATGTATACCTGTAAACATATATACACATATTCCCATGTGTATTCATATGCCCATATACCCTCTTATATAGACATATATATGTATGTATATATAAATATATACATATATACAAATATATACATATATATCTATTCCCTTCAACTATTCTCATACTGAGAAAAGTTTATAAATTACAATTATTGTTTTTGCATATAGGAATGTAAGTAGTTCAACTTTGATAAGTTCCTTATGATTTCTTTTCCCTGTTTACCTTCTTGTGCTTCTCTTGCTTCTTCTATCTGAATGTCAAATTTTCTGTTCAATTCTGTTTTTTTCATCAAGAATACTTGAAAGTCCTCTATTGCATTAAATCACCATATTTCCCCCTGAAACATGATACTCATTTTTGCTGTGTAGGTGATTCTTGGTTTCAATCCCAGCTCCTTTGACCTCTGGAATATCATATTCTAAGCCCTTCTATCCCTAAGTGTAGAAGCTGCCAGATCCTCTGTTATCCTGATTGTGTTTCCACAATATTCAAATTGTTTCTTCCTGGCTGCTTGTAATATTTTCTCCTTGATCTGGGAACTCCAGAACCTGGCTATAATATTCCTAGGAGTTTTCTTCTTGGGATCTTTTTCAGGAGGTTATCAGTGGATTCTTTCTATCTCTATTTTGCCCTCTGGTTCTAAAACATCAGGGCAATTTTTTTGAGAATTTCTTGAAGGATGATTTCTAGGTTCTTTTTTTATCCTGGCTTTCAGGTAGTCCAATAATTTTAAAATATCTCTCCTGTATCTATTTTCCAGGTCAGTGGTTTTCTTAATGAGATATTTCACATTGCCTTCTGTTTTTTCATTTGTTTGGATCTGTTTAATAGTATCTTGATTTCTCATACAGTCACTAGCTTCTATTTGCTCCAATCTAATTCTGAAGGAATGATTCTCCTCAGTGAGCTTTTGAGATTCTTTTTCCATCTGGCAAATTCGGCTTTTTAAGGCATTCTTCTCCTCATTGCCTTTTTGAGCCTCTTTTGCCATTTGAGTTAGTCTATTTTTTAAGGTGCTAATTTCTTCAATCAGGTTGTTGACTCTCATTTTATAATTTTCTTGCACATTTTCATTTCTCTTCCCAATTTTTCCTCCACTTCTCTTATTTGGTTTTCAACATCCTTCTTAAGTTCCTCTATGGCCTGTAAGCAGCTTATTCTTTTCTTGGAAGCTTCTGGTACAGGAATTCTGACTTCGCCATCTTCCTCCTGTTACATGCTTTGATTCTTTTTGTCCCCAATTAGGAATCCAGAGTCGGACCACTGTGCTTGCCTTGCTTCCCTCATTTTCTCATGTTGCCACTCAATTACTTGAGTTTTGAGCTTTTGTTTTTTACCACAGTAGAACTCTGCTACCAGAGTGGGGATCTTTGTCCCAATGACTGGGGTTTTTGCAGCTGCTGGAGCTATTAGTTGGGTGACTTCTCTGAAGCCTCCACACACTCTGGCAAACTGGTCACACACCCTAGTACCTCCACCCTAGAATGCAATCCAGATCCAAGCAGGTTAAAGCAAGAGTGATTACCCCTCATACTGGTCACTTGGTCCCCCTCCAATCTGCAGACCAGGATATCTAAAGCTGCCACGTGGCAGCAGATGCATGGCCTCGGCTCCTCAGAGGCTTCTCCCTCCAGGAGTTAAGGCCCGAATGCCCTCCCAAACTCCTGGTTCACAAAGTGCACACTGCACTGACCTCTCACTTTGTCCTTATCATCTACAGGTTGATAATTCTGGAAACTGCCACAGCTGCTGGTGATCTGAATTCCCTCCATCTGGTGGCTGGTTGTGGCCACCCTAAGGCTAAAACCTCAGGCTCACATGAGGCTGGGCTCAGCTCTCAACATACTGTGCTTGCCACTTCCTGCTGGCAAACTGGGCTGTCCTCAGCAGGAGGTTAGCTTATCTCTGACATTTTGTGGGTTCTGTTGCTACAGAGTTTGTTCAGAGTCACCTTTTATATGAATTGGAAGAGGTGGAAGCAGGAGCCCCATGGAAGTCCTGTTTCTACTCCACCATGTTGACTCCACACCCCCAGCCCCCCCAAACAGGTTGATTTGGAAACTGTGGCAGAGGGACTTATGTGACTTCTGTGTTACAAAAGTAGTAAGCATCTGAAATTGGAATTGAACCATAGGGACACCCCTTTTCCCATCTTTTCCTAGCTCCTCCAGGTCTTTCAAGTCACGGTTCTATCAACCAACAAATCAACCAACGTGTTGAACACTTCTTATGTGACAGGCACTTTGCTAAGTACTAGGGATACAAAAAAAGACAGAAGACAATCTTTGCCCTCAATGAGCTTACAACCTATTAGGGGAGACAACATACAAACAAATAAATGTAAAGCAAGTTACATGCAGGTATAATGGTAAGGCAATTTGAAGATCTTCCCTGCCACTTAATGGGCCTCACTTGGAACCCAACAAGAGAAGCTTGTTTAGGGGAGGCTAATTTTTCAGGAAGGTCCACAGCTTTTGTTACTTTGTAGTTAGTCAGTGGGTCACAAGGGTCGTGAGGTTCTCTGACCCTGGAGAAGGCTATATATATATATATATATATACACATGTACTTCTGAAGCAAGGTTTTTCTTTGGAGTTCACTCATGGGAAGAGTTGTGTGATTTGGCCAGATGAGAGTCTGGGCAGTTGTTGAGTCCATTGGCTTTGAAAACTCATATGTTTGTGCTTCTTTCTCTGGTAACTAATTGTATGTATATGATGATCAGACAGCTAGAAGCCCTGTCTATTGGTCTGCTGAATTGTGTTATTTTCTCTGTATTTTTTGTCTGCTTGTAATTTCTGTTTGTATTTTCTCTAAGTTCAGGGTGCTGACTTTTTCCCATGAACTAAGTGAATGATATATATGTTTGATTAAAGTAAGATTGTTAACCCTTTAGAGTTGTTTTCCTTTAGAAAAGCAGATCAAAGAACTTGTGCTAGCAGCCAACCTGGGTATGCTAGGGTGCTTGCTACTACAACAGGAAAAATAGGAAATAATTTAAAGAGAGAAAGCACTGGAATTAAGAGTGACTAAGGAAGGCTTACTATAGAAAGTGGGATTTTAGTGGGGACTTAAAGGAAGTCAGGGAAGACAGTAGGCATAGTAGAGAAGAGAAGTTGTTGCAGGCATGGAGGAGAGCCAGAAAAAATGTCCAGAGCTGAGAGATGGAGTGTCTTATTTGTGGAACAGCCAGGAGGTCAGTGTCACTAGATAGAAGAGTATAAGAGTACTTTCTGGTAAGTGAGGTACAAGAAAACTGGAAAGGTAGGAGGGGGCTAGGTTATGAAGGGCTTTGAATGCCAAACAGCATTTTGTATTCACTTCTGTAAGCAACAGGGAGCCTCAGGAGTTTATTCAGTAGGGGTTGACATGATCAGATCTGTGTTTTAGGAAAATCACTTTAGTGGCTGAATGGAGAATGGTTTGAGGTGGAGAGAGGCTTTTTTCAGGACCAGCACCGCCTCCCCCCCCCCACACCCCCAAGGATTAGAGGAAGGAAGTGACTAGTCCAGGCTAATAGCTAGCAAGTGATAACACTTAACCTCCAGTCTCCTGGTATTTTTCTACAAGCCAGACTCTTAAAAGATGCTGCTATGAAACATATGAAAGATGCCTTTTTATATCTTGAAGCAGAGGCAGAATTGGATACATATTATGATAGGCTTTGATTTGGGGGCAATCAGAACAGGCAACTGCCTATGAAGTTTAATTCAAGGTATAGAAAATGACCAGTTCTCTCCTAAAAAGATGTGGAAAGGGCCTTGATTTGGAGTTAAAGGACCTTGGTTCAAACCTTGGCTCTACCACTCATCCCCTGTGTGTTTTTGGGCAAGCTATTTCCCCTCATTTGGCTTCAGAATCCTCATCTGTAAAATGAGCCCCATGAGGCGTTTCCAGTTCTAAATCCTTTGAACTATAAACCTAGGCATGAAATTCCTACTCTCATGGTCACTCCTTTGGGTAAAGGCATCGTCCCCAAAAGACCCCTGTTAAGTTGCAAAAGTGCTACCTGAGATTAGCAACATGGTAGTCTATTTATACTCACAGTTATGTTAGAAGGGATTATTTTCTCAGATTCTCTGGCATGGGGACACAGGGTCTGCATGTTGTGAGGGGGATGATTGGAATGCGGTAGAGGCCTGCCAGAACGAAGGGAGAAGGGGACTTCTGGGAGAATGGGCACCAATGGCCCATCCACCATGGAATCCTTATTCACTTGAGATTTCACTTGAGATTGGGAAAGAACAGATACCAAAGAGGAAGAGCTGGCTCTATGCTCACTTTTATACACTGGAGTCAGGTGAAAAGCAGGAGGACTCCAAGTCCCCCCTCCCTCCATTCCTTGCCCAGCTCTTTGGCCAAAGCTGTTAACCGTCAGAAATCAGGAGAACAACAGAGGGGAAAGGGGATGATTGCTCATCATCTCTGCTGGCTCAGCAGCAAAGTAGGAGATTCTTCAGTGTTACACAAGGACAGAAGCAGATTCCCTCCAGGAAGGGAACATTTGTACATGCTGAAAACAGGAAGGGAAATCTGTGCCTGCTCTAAGGAAATTAAGAGCTCCTCAGTCAACTCACTGGTATCAGGCTACTGTACACTCTAGTGTTTCCAATGGCACAGGGGAAACTCAGAGTCAGAAAGGTATTTTCAGAGAGAAAGTGTGGTGTAAAGAACCCTGAGTCAGGAAGATACAGGTTCAAATTCTCCCTAATATATTTATGAGTTTATGACCCTGGGAAAATGATTTAACTTCATGCTGCTTCAGTCTCCCCACCTATAAAATCAGGGTATAGATCTGGGGTGGGAAACCTGTGGCCTCAAGGCCACATGTGGCCCTCTAGGACCTCAAATGCTGCCCTTTGACTGAAATCAAACTTGATGAAGTTTCTGGGCAAGCTATTTCTATTTCTTTTTTTTTAGATGAACAAACTATTTCACCATGTCTGACTTCGGAATCCTCATCTGTAAAATGAGCCTCAAAGACACTTTCAATTCTAAATCCTTTGAACTATAAACCTAGACCTGAAATTCCTCCCATCATGGTCACTCCTTTTGGGTGAAGGCATTATTCCCCAAAGACCCTTGTTAAGTTACAAAAGTGTTTCTTCATGAAGTTTGGATTCTGTCAAAGGGCTTCACTTGGGAACCTAAAGGACCATGTGTGACCTCAAGGTCACCGGTTCCCCACCCCTGGTAGATAGACTCTGTGGCACTCTAACAGTTCCCTTCTGACTTAAATCTATTATCTCTTGATTCCACTAAACACTCATAAAAGATTCAATTCAACATATATTTATTTAGTACACAGTATGGGTAAGGCACTTAATACAGGGTGTCCCAAAAATCTTAGTAAAGTTTAAACTTTAATAGGTTAGAAATGAACTAAAACTTTTGCAACATCTTATATCATCTATTATACAACTGAATAAAGTAGAATGAGATCAAAACAAAGGAGAGACCCAGGCAAAGTATTCTAAGAAAATGTGAGGAGAGAGATGTCCCCTTCAACTGAGGTGATGAGAGCAGGCTTCCCAGAGAAGAGGGCAGCTGGGCCATTAGGGCAGGGAAGGATTTCACCAGGCCTAGCAATTAAATCCAGGCCTAGCAGTGGGGGCTGCTGCCTAGACTGAGACGGGAGAGGGCAGGACAGGATCATGGAATGAGGTCTGGCTCTTACTTAGCCCTGATCTTTCTCTCTGGTTGACCTCTGCTCCTCCTAGAAAATGTCCCAAGGGCACTGACTAGATATTATTTCAATTCTCTCCTTTAGCCAGTGGATTAAATTTGGCAAAACTATAGATTTCCCTGTGCCCCTAGAATCCACTTCCTTGGCCCTTTGCTCTGGTCCAGAAGACGCTGGTCTTGACAGTCTCCTTCAGGACAGCTTTCTTTACTCCTTGGCTTCAGGTAGCTGGGAGTCACATCTTATTCCTCATCCAGGATGGCTTTCTTTCTGTTGCTTTTCCAGGAACTCTCCTTCAAGTAAGTTCTTTGGATCCTTTTTCCTACACTGGTGGAAGCTGCAAGACTCCGCTGGCCTTGTATACAAGATCTGGGAATTCCTAGATAGGGCAGGGTCCTGTATGGGCAGTTTAGGACTGAGGCAGCTGAGTACAAAAATTAATAAAAATGGAAAGAGTCCCTGGGATCAAAGGCACATTTTCTCATGGGATTTTCCCTCAGACCTAGTCTAGATTTTTCACTCAAGGGGAAAAGATCAGATGCTGGCAGAACCCAAACAGCTTCTTTTAGAGTGTAGGCAAGTTGAGTGTGTGTGTGTGTGTGTGTGTGGGGGGGGTGGGGGGACAAAGTATGTAAGGTCAGGGCTCAAATTTTGTCCAGGAGGAAGCAAGTCAGAGAGGAGATATGGCACAAGCAGAACACACACTCCATTTGGAGTTAGATTATCTGGGTTCAAATCCTTGCACCGTCCCTTTACGTATGTGATTTTGGGCAAGTTATTGAACCTCCCTGGGCCCCAATTTCCTCAGCTGTGAAATGGGGACTAAATGACTTTTCAGAACATTTTCTGTTCTAAATCTGTGATCCATAATGGGAGCGGACGGAGTTACCTCTCCCTTGCAGAGGAGGGAGGCAATGTATGAAAAACGTTCTCTATGCCAGCAAATTTGACTGATGTGCTGGGGACATTTGCTGAACGGAATCTCCCCTGCCCTTTTCTTTTTTATCCTCATGAGATTCATGACTCTCTGGGTGGAGAGGTAATAAGATAATGAGATATGAAATTGACTAAAAATCAAAGATGTCAATAAAAATTAAACAAGCAAACCGACAAACAAAAGGGTGAAAGGGGGTGAAGGGAGTATATTATAAGAGCTTTGATCTCAGCATCAGGAGACCCTATGTTTTGGTCATATTTTGTCACTAAGTAGCTGTTTGACCTTGGACAAGCCAAGGTCCTTCTGTGGCCTCATCTGTAAAAATGTGTGAGTGTTTGTGTGTGTGTGTGTATGTGTGTTGGGGGGGGGAGACAGGGAGAGGGGATCGAGAGGGGACTAAGTGAATTCCAGCCCTATCTCTGAGCAATGTTAGATCTAGGAGAAGGCTATAAGGCAACTCTATCTCACTGAGGGCTTCCTTCAAGACAGTTTTTCCTAATTCAGGGAGGGTATGTTTAGCACACACCTGCTCTCATTCCTGTTGGGTACCAAGCAGCTGTGAGTCATCAGCAGCCTGGAAAACTTGGCATACCTGCTTTGCACTTACCAAGGGGTTTGTGGGCTACCAAGATTCTGAAAAGTCTGGCAATGGTTCTTGACTCATTTTCTCTGTGTAGGTGAGTTCCTGACCTTGGCTTCTCTGCCCCAGGGCCTTAGACTGTCACCTGGGCTCCCTCCTCTTTCAAGATTCCCTGTACCCTGCCTCCACAACTCACAGTCTGTCGGAACACACTTTAACCTACCCCCCTTCCTTTACCTGGTATGGAGTTCCCTTCTAGACTGGGCTTATCTTCCAAGACTAATGGAAAAAAACACTGTGTTTGAATCTGGACTTAGCAGCATAACTTTGGACAAATCACTTCATCTTTTTGGGTCTATTTTTTATTTGATTTTTTCAGTGAATAAAAGTCTATTTTCTCATCCTTTCATCCTCCTTGTCTCTTCCTACTGAAAAAATATAAAAGAAAATATAAAACATAAAAGAAAAACAAAACACATGTAACAAATACGTATACTCAAAGGAAACAAATTTTGGTATTTTGGTCAAAAATGTATGTCTCATTCTGCTTCTTGACTCCAAACCTTCTGTTTAAGGAGAGAATAATATGTGTCATATGGAATTGTCCTTTGGAATTGAGTTTAGTCATTGCATTGATCAAAGTTCATTTTTTTTTTTTGGGAGGGCAATTGGGGTTAAGTGAATTGCTCAAGGTCACATGGCTAGTTAAGTGTTAAGTGACTGAAACTGGATTTGAACTCAGGTCCTCCTGGCTTCAGGGCCAATGCTCTATTCACTGTGCCACCTAGCCACCCCTCTGATCAGAGTTCTTAAGTCTTTCAAAGTTCTTTGTCTTCACAATGCCATTGTTATTGTAAAAATTAAAAATTATTCTCCTGACTGTTCACTTCACTCTGCATCAGGTGATAAAAGTCTTCCTAGGTTTCTTTGAAACTCTTTCGTCATTTCTTATAGCACAATAATATTCCATTTTTACAATCTGTTCAGGTATTTTCTGGTTGATGGGCACCACTTTAGTTTCTAAGGTTTTATTTTTCCATGCCAAAATGAAACATTGCTCTAAGTATATTTGTACTTGTGTATCCTTTTTCTCTTCCTTTGCAGCTGTAATTGTCTCTTCTGTAAAACGAGGGAGATATGGTTAGATGATTTCTAAGACATCTTCTAACTCTAGATCATATAAGATTCTTTTAAATCCTTGGCTTCCAGTGTTTCTCCCACCAAATTCTTAGATTCCTAGAGCTGGAGTTGGAAGGGACCTTCAAGGTCATTTAATCCAATCCTATTTTACAGATGAAGAAACTGAGGCCAAGCTACAGAAGTAGTAAGCAGAGCTAAGGTTACAAACCTAGGTAAGTTTTCTGACGACAAATCCAGCTCTTTTCAGCTATGCCTAGCCGGGTCCCTATTAGTTCCTGTTTCCCCAAATCCCCTGGGAACCCCATCTTATTATTTGGTTTGCAATAATAGGCAAGATCTTGCACAGGTAGCAAAGAGCGTCTTTCTACTCTTAAGCTCATTTGAACTCAGAACACCTTTAGTCATATGAAGGAAATCCTTCCAGGTGCCTAGCTTTGCCCCCTTGGCATCATCTTTGACTCCTTCCTTGACTTCCTTCCTCCTTTACCACCTCACATCCCGTCAGTTGCCAAATTTTGTCAATTCTACACATTTCTTTCCTTCTCCTCTATTCTTAATCATAAAATAAGAAAAATTAGATACCTGATATTTATATTGGGCTTCCAAGCTTATGAGCTGCTTCACGTTCCTTACTTCTTTTGAGTCTCACAATCCCCACAAGAAGGGATCCTGTGAGGAAGGTACTACTGGTATTATCATCCCTGTGTGTTACAGAGAGATTGTCAGTCTTTCAGTCAATGAACATTTATTAAACATCTGCTGTGTTCCAGGCACTGTGCCAAACACTGGGAATAAAACAGAAGTAGAAAGAAAGACAGTCTTGGGGCAGCTAGGTGGCACAGTGAGTGTCACCTAGTGGTGACCTAGAGTGGCCCTGGTGTCAGGAGGACCTGAGTTCAAACCCAACACTTGACACTTACTAGCTGTGAGACCTTGGGCAAGTCACTTAACCCCAATTGCCTTGCCTTCCCTCCTCCAAAATAAAAGAAAGAAAATCTCTACCCTCAAAGAGTATAATAGGGGAAGACCACAAAAAAAAGGAAAACTGAAAAGGGAAAGGGAGATGAATGCAACCTGTATGGGGTCATGGTAGAAAAAGTCTGGAAGAAGAATAAAGACATGGCTGGCTTGGGCAACTTTCTTAAAGTGGTGACTCAAAAGACTCATCTAATCAGAAGAAGAGACCCAAGGGGACAGAGGATACTTCCAATGCAGGGCTGAAGTGAACTTCCAAAATGGAAAGGTTTCTGGGGCATGGTAGAGAAATTCCTGGAGAGTCAGGGGGGTAGCCAGTCAAACCAGTTCCCACTGGCTCACTGGAGCATGTAAAGAGCTAGTCAGCTTCCTTCACAAGTCCATGGCTTTCTTTCCTCCCTACAGCATCTTTTGTTCACATATCTCTCCCCAAAGAATGCCTGGAATCACCTCAGTAGATCCCTTACAGGTACAGTGTCATGCTCAGGTGGTCAGGTGGCACTGAGGTGACTTGTCCAAGTCTAAGAGATGGAATTTAAAATCAAGTTTCTTGATTCAAAATCCAGCTGGCTTCCCTCTCAGCCTCAGGCCACTGAGTCACACCCTGAGGCAATGCTTTCTAGAGTCTAGTTTTCATAGCAGGGGGGAGAAAACCACAGACCAAGCAAACTGTTGCGTAATACAATATTTCATAGCAACCATGTAGCCAGAATATTAAATCGATCTATCCTGCCTTTACCCTTAACCATTTCCTCTTTTCCCCCCAGGCTTTTGTAGCGACAATATTCCTTGACAAAGTAGCCCATCTGTGTGAGGCAGGGACATGTGAATTATCGCTGCATTTCTGGGAACAAAAATTGAACGTGAGATCTCTTAAAAGCCCCAGATGACCAGCAATTTTATTTCATTTTTTTTAGTACATCTGAGAATTGGCCAGTTTTAATGAGAAAGCATTTTAGTTTGGCAAACACATCAATGCCCTATGTTCCCAGAGGACCCTGGGGTTTGCGTGCTTAGCTTCTTAACTCTGAAGAGTGAGATAGCTATCAGTGGAAGTCACAGGAGATTTTAGATTACTAGAGAGTAATAGCAAAAATATCTTACCAAATAGCTTCAGAATGCCTCAGCAGATGAATATGAGAAGAGAAAGGTCTTTGGGTGGAATTTTCTTAATAAGGATTCCAGGGTCTTAAATGAGCAAAACCTATATTCTGAGGGCATGTTGGCATTTTCCTGCATAGTTTACTTTGCATAATTTCCGTGGAAAATTGGTAAAGGACTTCACTGTTCTTAAGTTTATGTGAATTCAAAATACTTTGAGATGCCCTGGTTCACAACCTTGGCAACACCTTTTTGCTCTTCCCTCTCCATCTTCTCACCCCATGTCCCACCAGTTGCCAAGTTTTGTGAATTCTACCTAAGCAACATTTCTTGCCCCTTTCCCTTGACCTCCATTCCTGAAGGCATCGTTTTAGGCTGTAATTCTTGTCACAATGTGAATTTGAATCAAGATTTGTTTCAGTCATAGACCTTTTGTAGGCTCTTTATTAAGGTCATCAATCAATTCTTTATCAAGGTCAATCAATCAATTCACAAGAATTTATTAAGCACCTACTATGTGCTAAGAGGTGGGAAGAGAAACACAATGAAGGAAGCAATTCCTGCTTATGAGTCTTAAAGGAAGAGAGGGATTCTATGAGGCAGAGGTGAGGAGGGACTTCATTCCAGGCACTGGGGACAAAGGCAGAACGGGAGATGGAAGATCAGGAAGGAGGAACAGCAAAAATCCTAGTTTGGCTAGGTTACCATCTGAGATGGGGAGTAATGTCAAATGAAGGTAGAAAGATAGGTGGAGGCCATTTCTGAAGGATTTTTCAGAGCTAAACAGAGGAGTTCATATTTTATCTTTGAGCAACATGGAACCACTGGTGTTGATTGAGTCAGAGAGTGATATGGTCAGGTCTGCACTTAAGAAAAATCACTGGCAGCTGTATGTAGGATGGACTGAAGTGGTAAAAGACTTGAGGCAAGAAAATCAATTGGGAGGCTGTTACAAAAATCCAGGTGAAAGGTGATGAAACCTGGTGCTAAGGTAGTAAGCTGTGTGAATGGAGAGAAGGCATTAGATAAACACTTCATTTTTATAATACAATTGTTCCCTTTTACCTTTTCCTACCCAATTTTGTTTTTTAGAATCATTCCATGCTACACAACTCAGCCCCAACCTTTCTTTTAAACTACCTTAGTAATGATGAGTTTTAAGAATACTAATAACATATTCATAAACATAATAAGTAAACAGTTTGACCTTAATGAGTCTTATAATTAGTCATAAATGTTTCTCTTGTATTTCTTCTGGATCTTTTATATAGAATTTTCCATTGAGTTTTGGTCTTTTGTTACAAATACCTGAAAATCTTTCAGTTTATTAAATGTCCATTATTTTTTCACTCAGGATTGTGTTCAGCTTTGCTGAGTAAGTTGTTCTTGAACACAGCCCCAAATCTTTTGCTCTTTGAAATATAATGTTGCAAGATCTACAATCTTTTAGAATAGAAGCTTCTAAGGATTGTGAAATCCTGACTGTATTTCCACAGTATTTGAATTGTTTTTTTCTTGTTGCTTGCAATATTTTCTCCTTAACTTTGGAATTTTGAAACTTTGCTATGACACTCCTGTAACTTTTCCTCCTAGGATCTCTTTCAGGTAGTGAATAGTAGATTTTTTTTCCTTCTACTTTACCCTCTTGTTCTAGAACTTTAGGACAATTTTCTTTATTTATTTCTTGTAATATTGTATTCAGATTCTTAGTTTTTTTAACTAATAACTTTCAGATAGTCCAACAACTTTTGTGTTGTCTCTCCTTGATCTGTTCTCTAGATCTATTGTTTTCCTAATGACATGTTTCATATTTTCTTCTGTTTTTTCTAGTTTTATTATATATCATATGATTCTTCTTACCTAATTCTAGTTTTCAAGTAATTATTTTCTTCCTTAAGATTTTGCATCTCTTTTTCCAATTGGTTAACTTTCTTTCATAATTTTCTTGGATAGCTTTCAATTTTTTTCCCCTAATTTTTCCTTGACTTATTTGATTTTTTGATTTCCTTTTTAAGTTCTTCCCGGAACTCTTTTTGGGTTTGTGACCAGTTGATATTACTCTTTGGGACAGGAGTAGCTTTTTTTTTTTTACCTCACTATCTTCTTCTGAATATGAACCTAGGCCTTCTTTGACACCAAAGTAACCATCTATGATTAGGTTCTTTTTCCTTTGCTAACTCATTTTTAATTTTTAATTTGCTTTATTTTATTTTTTAGCAGCTTATCATAATCAGGTTTTAATCCTGAGTCATAGGTGATGTTGTTCTAGGCCTCAGGTCCTCCTTACTGTTATTTTCTGAATTTTGTCCAGGCACTCAACCTCAGGGACTCCTCTCCACCCCTAAGCCACAGTTAGGGCACTTAGCCAGGCTGTCCTGAAAACATTCTTGCTCCCTGAGGTATCACATTCATCAGGCGTGTGCTCCCTCTTCCTTGCCACAGCCACAGCCGGTGATCACTTCTGGTCAGCACCACTAGACCTGGCTTCCAGAAACAGTGAGGGAGGGTGGGTATCCTTCATACTTCCCCCACTCAGCTTCTGCTGATCCTTAGATGAAAGTTTATGAAGTAAAAGTTCCTGAGGTGAAAATTCTTAACGCTGTTAAAGAGGTGAAAGTTGAGGTGAAATTTCTTACAGCAGAGTCTGCATTCTGAAATAGCTGTGCTCAGGGCTTACTGTTTGTTAATTTGGTAGTATAGTCTACCTGGAGCTGTCTACACTTTCTCAGGCCAAACCTCAGCCCTTGGAGGCCCTGCCTTTTCTGATGACCTCTTGAGTTGTCTTAGGAAGACAACTTTTTTTATCCCTTTATTTTTGCTGTTTATATGTTCATTTTGTGGCAATTTTCTGTCTGTTTGTGGAGGAAATCTGGAGAGCCTGGAAATTTCTCACCTGCTCCACCATCTTCCCAGAAAATTGGCTATGCAGATGTTTTAGAAGTAGAAATGACAAGTTTGGCAATAGATGGTACAGGTGGGGTGAGGGAGAATGAGAATACTTTTGAGATTAAGGACTTTGGATACTGGAAGGATGGTGGTGTCTTCAACAGATACAGGGAAGTATGGAAGGAGGGAGGGGTTTTTTTTTTGAAAAATAATGGATTCAGTTTCAGACATGTTGAGTTTGAGATGTCTTTGGATATCCAGTTTGAAATGTCCAATAAGTAATCGATGATGTGGGACTGACTTTAAGGGGGTAATACTGAGACTTCATATATAGATTGGTGACTCCTAAACCAGGGTCAATGTATTTCATGACACTGTCCTTTACAAATGAAATAAAAACTTGTCAAATATGATACAACTCTGCCAAAAAGTGGACAGAGAACTGGCCTCAGAGACAAGAAGATCTTGCTTCCAAGGCCAAGTTTTTCCAGGTGGCAATCTGGGGCTCAATTGGATAGGGGTTACTCTAAATAACAACAGAATACATTCCATTCTATTAGTATTTAATAGTCCTTATTTTGTGTGATGATAGTAGTAGATAGAGAATTGGTCTAGGAAAAAGGAAAACCTTGGTTTGAGGCCACCTCTGATATACTGGCTGTGTGACCTTGAAAGGTCAATATTAGTTCTCTAGTCCACTCTCTAATAGTTTAAGTTGCAGAGAAGGTACCTACCTATAGTAGTGGAGAATTTCCTCACCAGGGAGCTCCCCATATCAATTAAATCACAGATGTAGTCTCTATGTTTCATGTTAACTAAAGGTCAAGACTTACTTAAGCCTGCATATAGCCTGTGAAAATACACTTATCTATTTTCCTTCATTTCCCTATTAATGATTTAGAAGCAGTGTGGCATGGTGAAAAGAACACAGGTTTTTGAAGTTAAGTGACCTAGGTTCAAATCTCAGGTTTGATAATAATTGCTATATGATCATGGGCAAAATCACTTCACTGAGTCTTATTTTTCCTACATATAAAATGGTAATAATGACATTTGAATTAGTTTTATTACAGAATTTCATAGTTTCTGAGCTGGAAGGGACCTCACATCACCTAATCCAACCCCCTCACTTTCAGGTAAGGAAACTGAGGCCAGAAAGTTAAACGATTTGCCTAATATGGATAGAAGCAGTCGAGCCTGGCTTTAAACTCAAGTCCTCTGTCCCCCAAATCTTTTTCACTGTTCCTTGCTGCCTTAGGTTAATTGAAGGGAAAGCATTTTGTTAGCCATAAAGTGCAATTTAAATGTGAGTTATATATCACAGACCTCCCTAATATCTACATCTAGATTCTAAGGATACCTAAATGCTTCCCAGTTTTGAGAGTGGTTTTGGGTCAGCATTCATTAAAATTTACAGCTGAGTCCTCCAAAATGACTCTGTGCCATAACATGAAAGACAATTTATGAAATCATAGAGTAAGGAGACTCTGTGTGTGTATGTGTGTGTGTGTTGTGCAAGGTTTTGTTTTACCCATGTAGGTTATATGGGTTTACATGACTTTGCCTAGGGCAGGGGTGTCTTGCAAGGAGACAAGTCTAGCATTTCCTTCCCCTGCCCTTCTCCAAGGGAGATTTTTATTCCTTCTAGGAGGCAAAGCAGGAGGTTGGGGCCAGAGGCTGACCCTTCTGCTCCCCTCAGAGGGAGGGGGTGCCAGGAACTATAGCTACAGAACTATATAAGAACTATAACTTATCTCCCCCTCCAATATTGTTAGTCTATGGAAAATAATTTTTAGGCTCAAACTATACTCCTGATCACTACCTTTCTACTATATGGGGAAGGAGTACTCTAAGCTAAATATCCAGAGCATGACTCCCCTCCCACCATCTGCCAGCGCCACGATGAATACATATAGCATATAGTGAAAAAACTCATTTATCCAAGTTAAATGCAAAAGAGGTATCAGAGAATATATACCAGACAATACACCAAGGGTGATAAGCTTTTTCCACTGGCTATGAGATTTTTTTCAGTTTAGCTCTGACAGAGTGAGAGAGAGACAGAGAGAGAGAGAGAGAGAGAGAGAGAGAGAGAGAGAGAGAGAGAGAGAGACAGAGAGAGAGAGACAGAGAGAGAGACAGAGAGAGAGAGAGAGAGAGAGAGAGAGAGAGAGAGAGAGAGAGTCCCTTAATACCCTTAATATACAGCAATCAATCAAAAGCAGCAGGCATGGTTAACAACAGAGCAAGGTTAGCTAGCTGCAACAATGACACTAATCAATAGGCCTATATAAAATACAGCTTAACAATTAACATTAGTATATGCACAAAGCAATTAACAGACCTTGCTATAGCATGAACATAACACAGTCCAATGAACTTAATAGCAAAATAAGAAACAAGCAGTAACTCGAGCATTCAACAGTTCATATTTATGACAGCAAACGTGTAATTAGATGCAAGGTCCATGTTACACGGCCAGTCTCTAGCGTTGTTGCCTAGATATAGGTATAACTATTTCTTTAGGTTTACCCATGACATCACAACTTAGCCTAGTGACTAGTCAGATAGTTCTCTTGTCACTGACCAATATATCCATTCTTATTCCACGCTGGTAGTTGGTATGCATTTATCATCAGGGTCATTACACACTTGTTTGCTGTACCTGGGCTGGCAGCCATATCAGGTTGGCTATCAGCATTTTCTGTTCTGTGGGTTGAATAGTTTACCCCAGACTTCTGTATAGAGGTTTTGGGCAGGAAAGGAGTTGCCTCTGGGTTCAATTGTCCTGCCCTGTAATAATGTCCACGCTTTCCTTTACTGGGTGAATCTTTTCCAATGCCCATATCTGGGTTAGAAAGTCTTTGTACAGCTGGTGGACAGTCTTTTTCTTTACTCTTTTAGGCTTTGCCTATATCTGAGGGTTACAATAGGAAAAAAACAAACCCTCAAAACCATCTAATTAAAACAATGCTAAACAAATAAAAAGCAATTTAATCAGATCCCAACCATTCCCTAATTAATCTCTTTGTCTTCCTAGCACAGCTGGAGAAAGATAGAGTCAGATCCCTTATGGCAAAGTGTGGGTCTCTGCATATTCATTTCTCTTCCAGTGTTGGCACAATGACTAGTAATCATTGGATACTCAGAAATCAGTGATTCAGGATGGCCGGCCAATGTCCATGCTAACCAAATTTTTGCATGTGTTCATAGTGTCTACCATGGCACCATGTACCAGCCAAGCTCTTGAAGCCTATATCTGCACTCAGCATGACCCAGATACGCCTGCCATACCACTCCCCCCCTCAATCCTATCTCTCTCATTCCAGTGCTTTTGCTTTCTGGGCCTGGAGTCAGGAAAGCCTGAATTCAAATTTGTCCCGAGACACTCACTAGCTATGTGACCTTTGGCAAGTCACTTAGTCTGTTTGCCTCAGTTTTCTCAACTCTAAAATGGGGATAATAATAGCACCTACCTCACAAGGTTGTGAATATCTAATGAGAATATTTATAAAAACACTTATCATAGTGCCTGGCACATAATAGGTATTCTATACATACTAGCTATTATTATTATTATTATTATAAAAAAAGAATCCCTGGTATATAATTATTATTAAGATGGATGTGTTTCTTTGTCACCTTCTGCAGATGCCCCTCTCTGGTAATTTTGTTTCTTTCTTGGACTGGTTAAGTGGATGAAAAGTTAGAATAAGGAGAGAAGATACTAGGCTTTGTCTTTTGGAGAACATTTTTTGTTGTTTTGTTTTGTTCATACTTTATCATTTGACAGGTTGGATATAGCCACAATGGAAAAAAATGCTTCATGTGGGAGTATAATGAGTCTTCTATGAAAATAGAAGCACCATTTATTGGATGTCAGAAAAGCCCCCTATGACCCTAAATATCGCTCCCATTGCTGAAATTCCAATATTAAATATTCACTCCTTTGAATGAAGGGGCTATCCTTGGATAAAATGATAGCACACTTTGGAAGAATAATTTTCTTAAACTATTATCAGTTTAGTACTATACTGAAAATTCACTGATTCATTGGGTAAATCTTTTTAAATGTGATATTTTACTAAAAGCAAGTGTTGACTTTGGAGAAAGGTAATTCCAGTTGGTGATGCATTGGGGGGTGAAGGTGGGACACTGACTTGAAGGTCCTGGAAAGCCTAAAGATAGCATGAGGGCTCCAGGGATCCTGGGGAGAAGATACCTCTATGGTTGAAGGAAGAGGGGTGTTGAAATAAAGCAAAAGATCCACCCTCTCATTCAGTCTTTAGTTCTGATGCTATATCCTCCAATGACACTTCCCTGACCATCCGAAATGAAATTCCTTCCTTTTTGAATATCTTTGTTTTTAATCTCTCCTTCATGTTTCTTCCTTCAGTAATTCCTGTGGTTTTGATGGAGGGGTTACTCTCTACATTGATGTAAATCACAATCCCTTACCCAAGTTACTGTGGCCTAAAATGTCATTGCTTGGGGGTCAGCAGTCAATTACTGACTCTCTGAGTTTAACCAGCCTTCATTGCTTCATGAACCATGTCTGAAGCCCATTGAAGCGTCAGAGTAGGACTTTCTTCAAATCCCAGAATCTTAGAATTGGATGGGCGCATTGAAGTGATCGGATCCAACATGCACTTGAATAGAAACCCCACTTTACTACACTTCCAAGATCTCTAGCGACAGAGAACCTTTTAACTCCCAAAGCAAGTCATCCTTTTTTTGGGATAGCTCCAGTTGTTAGGAATCATTTCCTTACTTCAAGTTAAAATCCTCCTCTTTTCAACTTCTATCCATTGTTCCTAAGTCCTATCCACTGGCACTAATTTTCTTTCACTGACCAGATCTTGAAATAATATTATTATTCCTTCTGGGTCATTTCTTTAAAAGTCTTTAAAAAAATGAAATTTAATTTGTCTTTAATTTATGGAAAAAAAGCAACATTTCCATAGCATAGTATAATAAAAAAGATGATTGCCCATGAAAATGAAAATCTATTATGTACAACTTGCTATTCCTTTTAAATATATAATAAAGTTATCATGCAAATTTCTTTTTTTCCCTTCCCCCCTCCCCTCCCCTAGAAATGGCTACCATTAGACACAAATAGGTATATATGTGTAAAATTATTCTCTATAAACTTCTATTGATCAGTTCTTTCTCTGGATACAGTTAGCATCTTTCTTCATATGTCCTTTATAGTTAATTTGGATCTTTATAACAGTCAAAATGACTCAGTCGCTCAAAGTCATTCTTAAAACAATACTGCTGCTACTGTATACAATATTCTCTTGATTCTGCTCATTTCACTATTCATCATTTCGTGCAAGTCTTTCTGTGTTTTTCTAAGATCATTGAGCTCATCATTTCTTATAGCACAATAGTATTCCATCACAATCATATACCACAACTTGTTTAATTATTCCCCAATTGGTGGGCATCCTTGTAATTTCCAACTCTTCTGTATTTTTATGTCTTCTTCACATTAAACATCCCCAGTTCCCTCAGTCACCCCTCACAGGCATGTTCTCCAGTTTCCTCTCTGTCAGTGGTATAATGGATCTAACTAGATCTAAGGGACTAAGATCTAAGATCATATCTCATCTCTGCTGTTCATCATTTCTGTGATCCTAGACAAGTCACTTCATCTCTGGGGAAATCTATCTCAGTTTATTTGTTAAATGAGGAGTTGGGGTGGATGGATTCTGTAATACTATGATCCATTGATCTCCAGTTTGTGCATGTCCTTCCTAAGCTGTGGTGCCCAGAATTGAACATGAGGTTCCAGACAGGATCTGACCACACTCCCCCTTTCCCTTGGGAATATAATAACCCTCTTTTTTGGATATCATGCCTCTATTAAGATTACCACTAGGTGGCACAGTGCACAGAGTGCCAGGCCTGAATCAGGAAGACTCATTTTTCTGAGTTCAAATCTGGCTTCAGGCACTTACTAGCTGTTACCCTGAGCAAGTCCCTTAACCCTGTTTGCCTCAGTTTCCTCAACTGTAAAATGAGCTAGAGAAGGAAATGGCAAGCCACTCCAGTATCTTTGACAAAACAACCCCAAATAGAGTTGCAAAGAGTTGGACATGACTGAACAATACTTGCATTACTTAATGCATGGGGCTATTGTGAAGAATCATGCTTCGTAAACCTTAGAGGGTTATATATAATTGAGTTACGATGGTGCATTAGTCTGATTCTGGACCTCAAGGACAAAAACACAGTCATACGAGCCTCTAACTGTCTTGACAAGTCTGTCATCTTATAGATGTGGGTACTCCCTCCCATGATTGCATTGCCCTCCCCTACTCCCCCAATTTGCTCATCCTATGTGCTCCTTGACCATTTCCTACCATAAATCTGCCACAGGATGTTCACTTAATGGGTTGGACGTTGGTCTCCCTGACATTACGTGGATACCAAGTGCAGCCTGTCCATTAAATGATCCCTTACTCTTAGCTACATAACTAGGCCATCTTTGTTTTTACAAGCATGAATTTCTCTAATGACATTCTTTATCTCCTTCTCCTGGACAATTCCTGGTTCATAACATGCTGCTCATTCCCCTCCTCCCAAACCTCTCCATTGCTCTTTGGACAATTCTTTACCTTGATTTTTCAGAGATTGAGGTATTCCGTGACTATGGATTAAACACTCATTTGCATGAAATGTACAATATCATGAGCCTCCACTCACCACCATCCTTGGATCCCAGTCTTGGTCTGGTTCTGGTAAATGAAGCTTTATATGTAATCACAATCCAGAGAATCAGCATTCTCCAGGCAATAGACTGACTTGGAATGGTCTGAAGTAGTTAAATACAGTACAAGGGAATTTTATAATGAGGTAAACAAAGAGAACTGGAATCTTTGACAATTAAACCAACGTAGCGTTGGCAGATCCCAGCTACCCCTGGATGTACCAAAGATGAGTATGTCAATTAGGGATAAACATAGACATTGGTAGAATTCCTAGGATGACAGGGGTTGCATTTAGAGACTCATCAATCATTTTCACTGTTTCTGTCTACCCTCACCTCCTTTTAGGGCAAGGGGCCCAGTATATCAGCCTGTCTTGTACAGCAACTGTTTTTCTTCAGTTGTTTCTCCTTTGCATGACTTGGCCCCCAATCATCCCATATGGTCAGCAACCCCAGGATGTCCAGACCTCAGTTTTCCTCTACTACTTCACTCCCTTCTTTCTTATAGGAGGTTCTTCATATAGATTTGCTTAATTTGAGAGACAAGCTACCAGCTTCACAACTTTGCCTCCTAGGAGTAGGAGGAAACCCACTTCCAAGGCTAGGCTGGCTCTCCAAAACAGTCTTTAAGGAGGCTTGAAAGCTTTCCTTGGCATTCAGGCTTCTACCCAGCCCTCCTCTTCTGGGATGGGCCCTGAACACGCCCTTTACTCTGCAGGAGCTGTAGTCAATATTTTGCTGCTAGTGCCTCTGGCCCTTTCTGTCCCAGGATTCAGGCTATGGCTCATTTGTCAGACAACAAACTGCAGCCATTTTCCTTGTGGCTGCTTTAGCTGCAACGTGTGGCCCATGGAAAGAGTCAGGAAGATGAGTGTCGCATCAAGGTACAGTAGATAAAGACTGTTGCCTATCAGCCCAAGGTCCCTTGGCCTGTGAGGTATGGAGGGAGGGAGGGATGAGAGAGCTGGAGGGGAGGGAGAGAGAGAGATGGGAAGGAGGGAGGGAATAAAAAGGAGGGAAGCAAGGAGGGAGGAGAGAGAGGAGCAAAGGGCAGGATAACCTAGGAGGGAGGAAAGAAAGGAGGAGGGGACCAGCCAGGGAGACAGTCCAGGAGCCAGTGACCTCTGAATCTCTGCCTTGGGCCAGGAGGGTTTTTAGCATTTTTTTTTTGTTTATTTGCTTGGAGTGATTATATCTACTTTGAAGTCAGGTCTTTAAAGAAATGTTTCTACTCACAGACTTCTCCCTAGGTACATGTGCAGCAAAATTCTGAGGGAGGGGAGAAAGTTTGGCTTCATCAAGCTGGAGCATCTTTTTCATTCTCTACCATCCTTTTTAGATGAGTCTAGTTGGAGAGAGGACATGAGGAGGAGAAGATGAATGGAAGGAGACAAACAGCACACTCTTTCTTGTGCTTACAGGCAAATAGACTGGTCCATGGAGTGCCATCCATAATCACAGGATCACAGATTTTTGTATTCCCCCTTAGAGAGTCTCAGACAGGGTGACTTGTCACATGGCAAGCAGAGGTCTATAGCAGAATTTGAACTTGGGTCTTCCTGATTCTAAGTCAAATCCTCTACTCTATTATACCACCCAGTTGCCTAGTCCGCCATCTTTGAAGAGAGGAGGCTGAGTGCTGAGGTTGGCACAACGTCCAAGATCAGGCATTCTTAATTTTAGATGGTGGTGGGGGAGTCGGACAGTCTTATGAAGCCTATGGACCCTCTCAGAATAATGTGTTAGGACGCATAAAGAACAAAATATGTAGGGCTGATGATAAGCAAAACAAATTCTATTGAAACACAGTTATCAACATATTAGAAAAACACATGACTGGGCTTTAGGTTAAGAATGCACCTTCTAGACTTGTCTTTCTGTCCTTCCCTGCTGATGTGAAGAACGTTGGTAGACAGGCTGGAAATGCCCTTTCTCTTTTATGTAGAGGGCATCTATTCAATGCAGAAGTATTCGCTGACTTTTTCCACTTAATAGAACCATGAGGCATCCAGTAGGTAGAAGGCTATAAACAGGTATAAGACGAACCACACCTGAAGGGCTATCTCTCCTCACCCAGCGGAATTCTTTGTATACTGAGCACCTCAGGGAAGAAATGTAAGCAAAACCCGGTGACGATGAACTAAATTGAACTGGTATTTTTGAGATGGTAGATTTTGAGATGGTAGCCTGAGTGTTATGTTTTAATTGTAGATTCAGCAAATTTTTAAAAAGCCTTTGAAGGATTTAAGAACTCTCATTAAGGAAATGACTAACTATGATTCCACAGGACAGATGATGTGAAGTATTACCTACTTTCTGACAAAAGGGAAGGACTGAGAGGGCAGAATGAGAAGTAGAGTTTTTGAACGTGCTTAATGCCAGAGATTGTTTTGCTTGACTTTGCATAT
The DNA here is from genome assembly GCF_028583685.1 of Petaurus breviceps papuanus. Classification (NCBI taxonomy): domain Eukaryota; kingdom Metazoa; phylum Chordata; class Mammalia; order Diprotodontia; family Petauridae; genus Petaurus; species Petaurus breviceps. The sequence goes on from NW_027185903.1 coordinate 31,111,611, forward strand.
TTGTTGTAAGGTTGTTCCCCACCACACTCCTCCCATGAAGAGAGGAGAGACATAGAAAATAGATTTTTGTTGGTAGAAAAAAATTAAAAGTTTAAAAAAGCAGAACAGTCTGCTTTAATAAATAAAACCGTGCCTCTCAGACCTGTGATTTCGTTGGTCTGGAGAAATCCTTCTGTTGATGCTGATCAGTAACTCATGCCCTTCAAATGGTCTTTAGGGCAATGAGAAATTGAGGAACTTGCTGGTGGTCACACTGCAGACAGGTGTGAGTGCAGGGAGTAGGGACTGGAGAGCAGCCTTCCTGATCCCAAGACCAGCTGTCTGTCCACTACAGCCTATCTTCATTACTTGCTGTTTTTTCTTTTTTTCCTATTACACTTAATATAATAATGTGTTTTCTCTTTTGCTTCTGGAGTGCCAATTCATGACTCCTTCTTTCATACTGGAGCCATCTTAAGCTGCATGAAAAGATATTCCACCAACAAGAATGATTCTGTGGGAGGCTGCCCTTGGCCTTCTGAGAATGCCCTGAAATTCAGAGCAGTCAGTACAAAGACTAATGCATTCAGACAGTACTGCTGTTGGCAAAGCAGAAAACTGCTTTTGGGAGGGAGCTGAGGAAATCACAATTAGTTGCCTGTTGGTTGATGGACATAATGAAGAAGCAGGGAGGCCTTTTTTCCTTTCTTTCTTTTTTTTCCTTAAGCCTGGATGAAGATTCAGGAACTCTGAGTTCCCCTCTCTGCTCTCTTTGCCTCATGGGCTCTGGCCCCCTCTGTAAGTCAGCTGACCTCTGTCTGACTCAGCCTCTTTCCCTGTAAATTGGAAATTATCATATTTATATACCACATGGGGAATGTGTTTGTTTAAAGGCTTTTGGAAATGTCAGCCTGTCTAGAATGTTAAGTGCCAGTATTTTGGGAATTGTTGCTAAGGTTGTTGGGAAGTCTGCCTTTACTAGGTGGAGCCCTGGGACTGCAGTGGGTCAGGAAAGCTCTAGCATACATTCAAGGGGGTGCTGGTAAGATTTAACAATTGGCTCTCCGTGCCCCCTCCCCCAAATGTGTTAGGTCACACACTTTACAATTTACTTTGCATCATTTACATTTTTCATCACGTTTTCTTTCTTTGAGGCAATATGGGTTAAGTGATTTACCCAGGGTCACACAGCCAGTAAGTCTCTAAGGTCACATTTGAACTCAGGTCTTCCTGACTCTAGGACCAGTGCTCTATCCACTCACTGTACCATCTAGCTGGCCCTCTCTATCATTTTCTTAAGTCCATACAACAAAACAATAAATCAAGCTCTGATTTGTGGCATTTGCTGATTTCTGAGATATAAAAATCTCACACTGAAATTTTAAAAATTGGTTTTCTGGAGCTGGTTGCAGCTGACTATAGCATAGTCCTGCTCCCTTCACATTTATCAAGCACCTACTATGTGCAGTGTTAGGTAGAGGACATTGAGCCTAAGTTCAAGCTTCTGAAACTGTGTGATTCTGGACAAGTCACTGAAGAGCTCAGTGTCCCAGGAAACTCTCTAAGACTATTCAGTTGGTCAGTCAACTACCATTTATTAGTCAATAAATTTACTAAGTGCCTGCTATGTGCCAGGCATTGTGTTTAAGTTCCGGGGATGCAAAAGACAGTTCTTGCCCTCAAGGAAGTGCCAGTCTAGTGGAGGAGACAACATTCAAATAACTACGTGCAGGAAAGTAGAAGACATACATACAGGATAAACTGGGACTAGTCTCAGAGGGAAGGCACTAAGATTAAGGGGGACTGGCAGGGTTTCTTACAGAAGGTGAAATTTTAGCTGAGACTTGGAGGAAGCCAAGGAAACAAGAGTCAAGAGGAGGAGAGAATCCAGGGAAAAGCCACGGAAAACACTGGGACCATAAAATAGCTAGCGAGATAAACCCTTTGTCAAGCAGTTATTACTATGTTCCAGGCACTGTGTTGCCTTGGGAATGCAAATAGAGGCAAGAAAGACAGTTCCTGCCCTAAAGGAGTTACATTCTAATGAGGGAAGGCAATGCAAAAAAAGGATTTGGAAAAGGTAATGATTTATTAATTTTAATATTTCAGAAATCTGTTATTGCATCATTACTTTCATTACTTCTGACTAATATCTTGACTCTTTAGTGATACTTCCTGAGTTTTAATACTGGTAGTACCTTAACCCTCTTAAAACGCACAAGTCTTCAGAAGGCCATTAAGGAGGGAATCCAGGGGTGAGGACTTCAGGCATTGTGGGTAAGTTGTTGAGCCAGATACTTAGGGGAACTGGGGGCTTTCTTTCTTTCTCAAATCGTACGACATAGGCAATATGTTAGAAAGAGTGCTGTAAACTCAGACCATACCTATGCAATCTTGGCCAAGTAATTTAAGTGTGTCCCTCAGTTTCCTCATCTGTAAAATGAGGCAAATGAGGTAAAATGACCTCTAAAGTATCTTCCAATTTTATATTTATGGTCCTATGACCCCAAGCAGTGAGGACTAGTGCAAGAATATTGAGGGAGAGAATCAAGTTTGCTACTGATAACCGTGGAATAGTTTGGCCTATTATCACTCCAGGGAGACTTGAGAGCAAGATGAATAATCTCACTGATAAATCAGCATGGTATATCGTCCTTACATCCTCCTCCTATAGACTTGTAAACCTTTTCCAGCTTCACCTGGTTCCTAGGCAGAGTTGTAACCACATAGGGGGTGTTATTTACATTCAGGGATTATTAAACCTCAGATCAAAATTGCTTTGATTCTTTGTGCTATGACTTTTAATCTCATCTAAGCATCCTTTTTAGAAAAGCAGTATGAATCTCCTTTCCCCCAGTTGTAAGCATTTCCCCATGTCCTTAAAAGAAAGCAGCATTTTGCATATATCTTATATTTCCTCTTCTGTGTGTGTTTTGTGTCCTCTCCTCAGTAGATTGTTAGCTCCTTGAGGGCAAGGACTATTTTCAGTTTTGTTCTTGTATACCTAGCACCTAGCACAGTATTTACTATGCTGTTGGGATAGGGACTGAAACTGTAATTTCATTGACATATGAATTTCTGGGTGAGGAAACCTCTCTGCTAGTGTAGATCAGCACCTTTTCTGCAAAATGTCTTTGAGTAGTTAAGTGACTTGCCCAGGTAACACAGCCATCAGGCATCAGAGGCGGCACTTGAACCAAGGTCTTTCTGGCTTTGAGACTAGTGGGCTATTGTTTGTGACTCACTGCCTCTCTTTAAAAAAACAAATCTTAGGTCTCTAATAAATGATTTTGGGATTAAATTTCTGCTTTTGAATGGATCTTGAATTGCTAAAATAAATAAGAAACAATTACAATCTCTGTCTCTTCTGTCTCTGTTTCTCTGTCTCTCTCTCCCTCTCTCCTCTCTCTCCCTCTCTCCTCTCTCTCTCTGTCTCTGTCTCTCTCCATCTCTCTGTCTCTGTCTCTCTCTGTCTGTCTCTCTCTCTGTCTCTTTTTCTCTCTCTCTTTCTCCTGTGTCTCTCATTATAGGAATAGTTCATAGGATTGGGTGACAGATTACTACAGATCTGCTGCCACAGAGACCAGAACTCTGGCCACACTCTTTCTACCCAGTCTCCTCTTTGCATATATCTTATATTTCCTCTTCTGTGTGTGTTTTGTGTCCTCTCCTCAGTAGATTGTTATCTCCTTGAGGGCAAGGACTATTTTCAGTTTTGTTCTGATCTTTTGGATCAGGAACCCTGTGTCCCAGATGAGCTGGTGGCCTCTTTGTCTCCTAAGCATACTAGATACTTCTTGACTCCAAGCTTATGCTCCTGCTACATCTCTCAGAGCTGTTACTCTGAATCAGGCACTTAGAGAAAACTCAATCCAGTGGGAAATTAAGGGGGTGTCCATCAATTGGGGAATGGCTGAACAAGTTGTGGTATATACATGTTATGGAAGACTATTGTGCTATAAGAAACGAGGGGCAGATGGACTTCATATTTACCTGGAGAGGATTATATGAACTGATGCTGAGTGAGAAGAGTAGAACCAGGAGAAATTTGTACACAATTATAGACACAACGTATATGTGATGACCAGCTTTGATTGACTGGACTCTTCTCATCAATGCAGTGATATAAGTTAATTACAAAAGACTCATAATAGTGATAAATGTCTATATCCAGAGAAAGAACTAGAAAGAACTGAGTTTATATCCAGATTGAAGCAAACTACCTGATCTTTTTCCTTTTCTTGTTTGGTTTTATGTCCTCTTTACCATTTTTCATTCCAGTTGATACAATCCATCTTTATAACCTGACTAATGCATAATGTGTAAGTATTTACAGATGCTTTACTTGATTGTATGCCGCCAAGGGGGGAGGGGAAGGGAGGGAGGGGGACAACATGTGAAACTCAAGGAATTGTGGAATTGAATCTTGTAAACTAAAAATAAACAAATTAATAAAAATTATCTAAAGACAAGAAAAAAGAGGCTCAAAAAGGCAATGAGGAGAATGCCTTAAAATGCTGAATTTGCCAGATGGAAAAAGAATCTCAAAAGCTCAGTGAAGAGAATCATTCCTTCAGAATTAGATTGGAGCAAATAAAAGCTAGTGACTTTATGAGAAATCAAGATACTATTAAACAGATCCAAACAAATGAAAAAATAGAAGACAATGTGAAATATCTCATTGGGAAAACCACTGACCTGGAAAATAGATCCAGGAGAGATCATCTAAAAATTATTGGACTACCTGAAAGCCATGATCAAAAAAAAAAAGAACCTAGAAATCATCCTTCAAGAAATTCTCAAGGAAAATTGCCCTGATGTTTTAGAACCAGAGGGCAAAATAGAGGTTGAAAGAATCTACCAATCACCTCCTGAAAAAGATCCCCAAAAGGAAACTCCTAGGAATATTATAGCCAGGTTCCAGGGTTCCCAGATCAAGGAGAAAATATTACAAGCAGTCAGGAAGAAACAATTTGAATATTGTGGAAACACAATCAGGATAACCCAGGATCTGGCAGCTTCTACACTGAGCGATCGAAGGGCTTAGAATATGATGTTCCAGAGGTCAAAGGAGCTGGCATTAAAACCAAGAGTCACATACCCAGCAAGACTGAGTATCATGTTTCAGGGGAAAATATGGTCATTCAATGGAATAGAGGACTTTCAAGCATTCTTGATGAAAAAACCAGAGTTGAATAGAAAATTTGACATTCAGATATAAGAAGCAAGAGAAACATGAGAAGGTAAGCAGGGAAAAGAAATCATAAAGACTTATCAAAGTTGAACTACTTACATTCCTACATGGAAAAACGATAACTGTAACTTATGAAACTTTTCTCAGTATGAGAATAGTTGAAGGGAATAGAAATGTGTGTGTGTATATATATGTATACACACATATATATGTCTATTAAGGAGGGTATATTGGTGTATGAATACATATGGGAGTGTGTGTATACATGTGTACAGGTATTCATAGATAGAGGGCACAGGACCAATTTAACAGGAAGGGATGATACTTGAAAGGTGAAATTAAGAGTTGAGAGAGGAACATAATGAGAGGAGATGGGGAGAGACAGAATGGGGTAAACTATCTTATATAGAAGAGGCAATGGAAAATGGTTACAATGGAGGGGAAGAACAAGGAGGTAAAAGGGAATGGATCAACCTTATTCTCATTGAATTTGGCTTAGGGAGGGAATGACATACACACTAAATAGGGTATTTTACCCTATAGGAGAGTAGGGGGGAAGGGAATGAGAGTGGGGATGATGGAAGGGAGGGCAGGCTGTGGGGGAGGGAAGTTAGGAGCACCCACTTTTGAAAAGGGACAGTATCAAAGTAGAGGATAGAACAAGTGGGGAGTGGGATAGGATGGAGGGAAATATAGTCAGTCTTTCACAATATATCCACTATGGAAATGTTTTGCATAGCTACACATGTATAACCTATACTGAACTGCTTATCTTCCCAGTAAGGGTGGGTGACAACGGAGGAAGGGAATGAATCTGGAATTCAAAGTTTTAAAATAAAATGTTTATATATATTTATATTAATATTATTTTACATGTAACTGGGAAATAAGATATACAGGCCCTGGGGCATAGAGATCCACCGTGCCCTACTGTAAAATCAGAGCGTGTATGGGAAAAGACATATGAGAGAGCTGATTGGAGGAGGGTGGGATTGCTATTTTGGGGTGGCGGGTAAGGGAAAAACGGGGAGAAAATTTGGAACTTAAAGTCTTGCGGAAATGAATGATGTAAACTAGCAGTTAATAAAGCATTTGATAAAGTAAAAAAAAAAGAAAGAGCTTATTGGCTAGAGTTGGTTTAAGTTTTACTTTCTCAGCAAGAATAAAGGCCTTTGGCAATATTTAATTAAAAAAAAAGAAAAATGGCCTCATGATCAAGGGGACCAAGGTTCCAGCTATGACATATACTGACTGAGTGACCCTAGGCACCTTGCTTAATCTCTTAGGACCCCAGGCAACTTCCTAAAATTATAAATTGAAGAGAAGATGCTGGTACACATTAAAGGGATCTTCCAAGAGAGTTTCCTGCATCAATGGAATAAGAGTTTAAAGGGGTACCTTCTACTTTGTGCAGTGGATAAAGTGATAGGCCAAGAGATAGGATAAACCTGAGTTCAAATCTGACCTGAGACACTTACCAGATGCCTGACCAGTAAGTCACATGACTTCTATTTGTCTCAGCTTCCTCAACTGTAAAAAAGAGGCAATAACAGCACCTACCTTCCAGGACTGTTGTGAGGATCATACGAGATCATATTTGTCAAGTACTTAGCACAGTGCTAGAATCCTAGCTATTATCACAATAGAAAAAAATATTCATTAAGCTTTTTCTGTGTGCCAAACTGTTCTAAGTGCTGGGGAATACAACTAGAAAAATGTGATGGTCCCTGCTTGCAAAGAGTTAATAATGTAATTGGGCAAGACAATTCACTTGTAAGAGTTTAGCTGTCGGGAATACAGAAAGGCCTATGACAGCTGCTGGAAGAGAGAGGTATTTGATCTCTTAGCTCATCAAGTATTATGAACAGCCACAACATTCTTGCCACCTGGCAGCCCTATATGGGGTCTGGGTGGCTCGGGGTCATGGGAAGGCAGACAGCATGAAGGGGAGTCAAGGGGAGGAGTGCTTCCTCTGGCAACTTTTCCCATCTGGCTGTACTATCATCATAACTGATCCTTCATTGATCACAGGCATACACTGTGAGATGGCTCCTCAGGCTAAGTGGTTGGTAAGATGAAAGTGGTGGGATGGGGAGTACAATCTGCTTGTCCTTAGTGGGAAGGTGACCTTGGAGAGGGGTGTGATGGCTATGGAACCCAGAACCAGGTGAGGGGGCCAGCCGGTCTGTTGACTGGCACTGATAGGAAGTAGTGGGAGGGAAGTTTGCCGTCATGGGAGTAATAGCATGTCATCCCATAATAGTTCTTTTTGTGTTGCCCCCATTATCTACTCATGCAGGCCTAGCTATACTTCCAAGTCCGATTCCATCTGTTCCTCCTTTATATAGACTACCCCTCCCCCCCAGAGTGATCTTCCCCCACCCAGAAAAGAACTCATGGCCTGAGTCACTCATTTGGGGCCTCAATCATTGATTTCTTTGTATTACTGCATAACTATCTCTTTCCTTTATGTTTCATCTCCCTATTGCTATGACAAGCCCTTGGAGGGCTAGGAACATAGGAAATGTTCAATGGACACGTTTTTTGTCAATGGATCAGCAAATGAAACCAGCCTGGCATGTGTCACCTGGTGTCCCAAGCATTTGCTGTACCATCACACAGGGCAGCAGAGCAGTAGGTGGAGACCTGGACTTAGGGTCAGGAGACACCAGGAGGCATCTCTGACACTGGCAAGATATTGAACCCCTGTAAGGCTCAGTCTTATGGGCAGAAACTCGTTTCCCCAACTGTAAAAATGGAACACAAACTTGGAGCCTATAACAAAAAGAATAACAGATAGTATTTGTGTAGTGCTTCAAAGTTGGCATAGCTTTATATGCGTATTTGCACATAAAACAAAGCACTTTATACATTTCATTCCATCCTCCCAGTAACTCTGTAAGGTGGGTGCAGTTATTATTCCCATTTTACAGATGAGGAAACTGAACCAGAGAGAGGTTTGTGACTTGCCCATGGTCACACAGGTATTTGTGTCTGAGGCAGGATTTGACCTCAGATCTTTCTGACTCCTAAGTCTGCCTGCTAAGTCACCTATCTGTGTCTGAATGAATGAGTGAAAAAGTACTTATTAAGAGCTTACTATAAGATAAATGCTGAAGATAGAAAAGGATGACAGGTCCTGTACTCAAGAAACTCAGACAGGTGGGGTCCATTGCAGGGCAGATAGGAAGGACAGGACAGGCAGACAGAATGCAGTGGCAAAATCACAAACTGAGATGTATATAAAATGCTTTTCAAACTTTAAAGTGCTGGGTAAATGGCATTTGCTAATCTTTTTCTTTCTGGCTATTCTCAGTCAGGGAAGGCCTGCATGTGAACAGACCCCCTTATCAGCCTCCCTGCCTCCAGATTACTAAATATTTATGAGTGTGACATATTTAGATGATGGAGCAGCCATCATGATACAGCAGGTGTTATTAATCCCATCCTAACCCAGGGAAATGATGCACTGTACCATATAATTATGGACATGATTGATCTATCCACATCAGGAACCTTTCTCACATCCCTCCACCTTGAGCGTTCAGAGGAAGCCCAAGAGCAAGAGACACTTGCCTTTGATGAAAAGGATGGTTCTGTCGCTGACACAAAGTGGCTGGAAGTTGCCTCATGCTTGAGAACATGCGTTATGGAACCAAGGATAATTAAGCAAGGGTAACAAGGAAAAAGCTTTGATACACTGTACCCAATGCCATTTCTCATTATTGTCAAAATGTCTGAAATGGCCCAGGGGAGTGTGGTTTTTTTCTGTTGTTATTGGTTTAATTATGGCCATGCCAGCCTTTTGGGAAAGAGCTAATTAACCTCCTGTCAGGGAATCACAGTTGTTCCATTGCAGGTGAAACTAATAGCTCGGAGTGTTCCAAAGCAAGTTTTAAAAATGCGTTTTCCCTTTTTGTCATTATCATGGACTCCTTGTCAGGAAATGATTTCCATCAAATACAATTTAGATCAATGATATCCAACTCAGATAGAAATCAGGCCACTCATCCAGACGTTAGGATCTCTGCAGGCTACATATTGACTTAATTTTGAAATGTAATGTTATCTTTGTTTTATTGTATTTTTCTTTATTTTGTTAAGTATTTCCCAATTATACTTTAATCTACTGGGGCTGCAGGCTGTCCCAGGGTGTCTTATCTGACACCCCTGATGGAGATGACCAGATAGTTGCTCACTCGACTCATCTGATAGGCATTTATTAAAAGCCCACTCTATGTCAGCCATGTGCTAGGCATTAAAGATGCAAAGACAAAAATGAAACAGCCCCTGTCCTCAAGGAACTTAGATTCTACTTTACTTGAAAGCTCTACTACAATATCTCTGTTCATAAAAACAGAGATCACACTGATAATAATTGGACCAGTGTTCTGTGGAAATATGCAGACCTACCAAGTGAGGGCACTAACCTGAAACAAGCAGAAAGGAAATTCTTTGACCCATGCCCTAGAGAAAAAAAGAAAATAAATAAAGTATGCAAAACTATCCCGAAGAAACTGAGCCTAGGAGGTTAGGACTCAGTTATACAGGGGATCCAAAGCTGTGACGTGTGAATGACTGACTGTACATGCTCACTGGAGGTGGCTGAACCCAGACCACTGTACACACACACACACACACACACACACACACACACACACACACACACATGCACACATGCACACACACAGGCATATTGACACTCATGAACACACAAAATATTTTTAAAAATAAATTTATTTCCTTGCCTTCTATATATATGTATGTGTATGTATATGCACGTACATATATAATCTTTTAAAAAGTAAAACTAGAACTGAATATGATCACAAAAAACCTCAACCTAACAAGGTGATCACTCTCTTTCCTAGTAGTAGTCAAGGTCAAGGGCTGCTGCTGTATCCTCTGAATTTGGGGGTGGAAGGTTGGGGGGGGAGAGAGAGAGAGACAGAGAGAGAGACAGAGAGAGACAGAGAGAGAGAGACAGAGAGAGAGAGAGAAAGAGAGAGAGAGAGACAGAGACAGACAGAGAGGCAGAGGCAGAGAGAAGAGGGGGAGGGAGGGGAATGGAGAGAGATAGAGACAGAGAGAAAAGAGAGATAGACAAAGACAGAGAGAGACAGAGTAAAACAGAGAGAAGGGGAGAGGGAAAAAGAGACTGATGGAGAAAAAGAGAGGGAGTAAAGAGACAGGAACAGAGAGAGGGAAGGAGATCGAGAAAGACAGAGATAGAGAGGATAAAGGGAGACAGAAAGAGGGGAGAAAAAGAGAGAGAGATGGAAAAAGAGAGGGAGATAGAGAGAGGGATGGAGAGAGAAGAAAGGGAGAGAGAAAGGGGGAGAGAGATGAGGGGAGGGGAGAGAGAGAGAGAGAGA
>NW_027185903.1:31122258-31125226 GCF_028583685.1 Petaurus breviceps papuanus
GAGAGAGAGAGAGAGAGAGAGAGAGAGAGAGAGAGAGAGAGAGAGGTGCCCCAGGCAGGGACAGGCTAGAGCAGCAAGACAGTAAGATAAAGGTGACCTCCCTGTAGGTGAATTTGGACTCTGCAAGTAGCTGTGACTTCTAGTGTGGTAAAGTGCAGCAGAATGTAAGCTCCTTGAGGGCAAAACCTGATTCACTTTTGTATTCTATCCACAGAGCTTGGTATAATGCCTGACACTTAGTGGGTGCTTAATATATGCTTGCTGATTAATTGATCGTCAAGGCAGATTGAGTTCTGGACCTGGAATCATGAAGATCTGAGTTCAAATCCCACCTTAGGCACTTTCCTGGATAAGCCACTTAACCTCTCCATGTCTAAGTTTCCTCATTTGTAAAATGACAGTACTAGTGATATCATCTCCCAGAGTTGTTGTGAGGATAAAATGAGATATTTGTAAAGTGAATTGCAAATCTTAAAGGACCATGTGAGTCCTTTCTTATTTTATTTATAAGTATATATTTTACATAAGTATATAATATCTATATTTTATTTTCTTATTTTATCTTTGATAAATGTTGGACTCCAACTGCTAATGATACATGTATGCCTGTTTATTGGAAAGTCCCTCATTAATTCCTCTTAGTGGAGTGTGTATGTGTATATATGTGTATATGTATGTGTTTGCATGTGTGTGCATATATTTGTATGTATATGTATGTGTGTATATGTGTGTGCATGTGCCCATGCTGACTCGTGTAGGCAGTTGGAAAGGAAAACAAGGGCCTGCAACTCCATGGTGGTTATTTAGGAATGTCAGAAATAGTTGTAGGTTTAGTGGATGGCAATTTGGAAGCTGTGAGTTAAGTAGTGTCAGGACACAAGACAGGAGAGTGTTCTATTTAGATGAGATTAGAGAAAGAGACTGGTATGTAGGACTTGGGATTCTTGGGAGTACATTTGGGACAAGTTAGTAATTGTAATGTGTCTGGGGATTGTGATACCTAAAGCAAATAATGGAAAGGAAAAAAAAAACTGTAGTGGGCAGGGTTGTGGTCTATCTTGTCTCATCACTGCTTTCCCCAATGTGAAACACACATAATAGAGGATAGGTTATGGTAAAAAGTAATAATAATAATAATAATAATAAATGATGTTAATAATAGCACCTAATATTTATGTAGTGCTTTAAGGTTTGCAAAATACTTATATAAATTATTTAATTTTATCTTTACAATAATCCCTGGCAGTGTTATTATTCCACATGTGTGTGAGGACACAAACATATCCATCCACCTTTCTGTCTGTCCATTTTTCCGTACATCCATCCATCCATCTATCCATCACTATATTTATATATGACTGTATCATTTAATCATGGAACTGTTCTATGTGACTAAAAGTGGTAAAAGCATGTAGAGCATAAATGCATAGAATCTGGCACATAGTAGGAGTGAAACCATTAGGTTGGTAATTATGTAATCATGACACGAAAGAAGGATATCAGTGGACCAGGTGATTTCTATATGTAAATTAATCACTTAGAAAGGAATATTATTTCCCTTTAGTCATCTTGGAAAGCTTTGCTGTTGTTGAGTTGTTTTTTAGTCATGTCCAACTCTTCATGACCCCATTTGTGATTTTCATAGCAAAGATACAGGAGTGGTTTGCCATTTCCTTCTCTGGCTCATTTTACAGATGAGGAAACTGAGGCAAACAGGATTAAATGACTTTAAAAAAAATTTTTTTTAAAGCAATTGGAGTTAAGTAACTTGCTCAAGGTTACACAGCCAGTTATTATTTCTGGGTGTGGTGCTGAGTATCTGAGCCCGGATTTGATCCAGGTCATCCCGACATTGGAGCCAGTGCTCTTACTCGCTGAGCCACCTGGTCGCCCTGGATTAAATGAATTTTACAGGGTCACACAGCTAGTAATTGCCTCTGGCCAGATTTGCACTCAGGAAGATGTCTTTCTGATTCCAAGCCTAGTGTTTTATCCACTGCATAAACATTCATCCTTAAATAAGGGTCTTACTCACACACTAGTGGAGATCTGCAGGGTAGAAGCCAGAGGGACACTATCTTTCATGGATGTGTGTGTACACACATGTGCCCATTCATGTGAGTATGCCTGAGCGTAATTAGCTCCTTATCTTATTTTCCTTTAGATTAGCTCCCCACTCTCTGTTTTCCCCTACAGAGGAAACTATCAGCAAATGCTCTCTAACCTCATCCCATCTTAGCCATGGTCTTAGCGTGTTGCCAACTGAGACATCATCTATCCCTGGAAGCCTAGTAGAAAGTGCCATTCAGTGTTTCTGACCAGGGAATTTACTTAGTCATCGAGGAAAAAACATTCTCCATGTTCCTGGAGGTCTTGCTGAATTAGTCATTTGTCCATCTGCACTTCTTTGGGAAAGGAAAACCCAACATCAAAGAATCTTGCTGAGTAGATCCCAATGGTTCTCAGAGTGTGGTCTGTAGGCTAGTCTCTGTAGTATTAACTTTTACAATATGATCCTAACTAGACTCATATTTCTTTTATGAATTAATTTAATTATGGTACCACCATCAACAGTCTCCTCCTCCTTCATAGACATTTATTACAAACTTTTGCCATAATAGTCAACCTAAATTTTTCCATCTGTTGTTCTGAAGCTTTTTATTTTTCTGAGGCAAGGGGAGAAGGTAGAGATGCAAGGGACTTTCTTTCACTCTCGAACAAATTGTCTATGGATGGAAAGAGTTTAAGAATTGATCGATTGATGGCTCATGCCAGTAGTCCTAGATACCAGGAGACTGAGTCTGGTGACCATTTTGAGCTCAGGAATTATGAGTTACAGCAAGGTCCCAGGCTGCCGCAAAAGAAATAAAGCAGTAAGCAGTCCAGGTCAGAAACAGAGAGAGAGAGAAAGAGAGAGAGAGACAGAGAGAGAGAGACAGAGAGAGAGACAGAGAGAGAGAGAGAGAGA
>NW_027185903.1:31130226-31164690 GCF_028583685.1 Petaurus breviceps papuanus
AGAGAGAGAGAGAGAGAGAGAGAGAAAGAGAGAGAGAGAGAGAGAGAAAGAGAGGGAAAGGGAGAGGGAGAAAGAGAGAGGGAGAGGGAAAGTTAACATATAGTTGGGTTTTTGTGGGTTTTTTTGTAATTTACATAATACAAATTTATGTAAAGCAAGTTCTGTATATATCTTGTCTGGACATAGAGGTCTGCATGTTGTTTCTCCCAATTGATTTTGAGCTTCTTGAGAGCAGGGACTGTCTTTTACCTTTATTTGTACCCCCAGTGCTTAGCACAATGCTTGGCACATAGTAGGCACTTTTTAATGTTTATTGCCTGGCTAGAGCTTAAGCAGGCCATGGTGTATGAAGATTATGCCTGCAATGTTACAGGGCTGCTAGTGTTTTCTAGTGATGTCATAGTACTGTTCTTGCTGGACCTGCTCCATGCTGGTCTCTTCCAGACAGTATCTGCTCTATGTTATATCAGGCATGGTCCCAGCAGACTTCATGTGCCTGTTTTCAGTTTGTCTTGACCTGAAGTCCTTCAGGCAGAGTGTTATCTCTTCTTCATGAGAATAGTGAAGCTGACAATGCTCTTTTAGGTTTAAAGTCATAGACTTTCCTATAGTTCATTTGGAAATGCAACCACTCTAGCCATGTACCAACAAATCCCTGGGAGAGAAAATCCCACAAACTCTCGGGTCTTTTTCTCCTAGTGGAATGACTTGTTTTGTCATGGCTACTGAAGTCTCTCATCTCCAAGAGATTCTTAGTCACTGATGCCAAATCACTCCTAGCTAAGTAGCTAGTACCCTCAAACTCAATTCTGTTTTTCTTTGGGCTTGAATCCTGGTTCTGGGGCTTGGATCTCTCAGTCAGAGATCTCACTCCAACTTATGGTAAGCATTTCATATATCTCCTGATTTTAATCTTTGAAGACTAGATTATAACTGGCCCATATCCATGTAAGGGTTAGCTCTAGGGTTTTGGATTTCCCAGTTTTTAAAACTTGGACTCTCTTCTACTCTTCCAAACAGATGAGTGGATAGTGGGTGGGAGGAAGTCATAGAGATCACAACACCTGAGGACAAGGTCATTATCTCTTTTACTTGCCTGGTCACATTCCCAGACTTTCACCAGTGGGGTTAAGAGGCAATAGATTGTGAAAGACAGGGGCACCATAGCTTTCTTACAGAGGAAGAGCAGAAGTAGTGGGATTTCTCTACATGCATAGGCAAAGTAGGCCTTCGCAGTTTGCTAGTAGTACCTGTTTCTCATGAATATGTCTCTTTCCAGGCTGCAGGCTGATGCTTTCTTCTCTGATCTGGCCCCAGATTTGCACCATTGAAGACCACAAAAGTAGAAGCATTGCCTAGAGGAGACCACTATGAAAATACTTTGTCTTTATCTGGAGGTAGTCCTCTACCATTAATACATTAATGCAGATTCAGTTATTGATACATAGGTTTTCTCCTTGGAAAACAAACATTTTGACTCTCAGAAGGTGATAGGCAGGTGAACTTTGAAGGGGAAGAGGAAAAGAAGGGGGTTAAGGTCAGGCAAAGACAAACAGTCTATTTTTACAATTTTCATTTTGTCTGGAATTGACCTTGGCTCCCACCTCTCCCTTCCTTCATCTTACTGAATGATCACTCCCTTGGTGATCTTATCAAGCAGGACTTGGTAATTAAGGCTTGGACTAAAGGATACTGAAGGATTTAGAGAGCCACAAAATCTCAGAGCTGAGAGAGGCCCGTTCAAAAATAGTTAATCCAGTATAAATGGAGCATATAAAATGCTGCCAAACTCAGCTAGGCCCTGAGTTAGCACATAATAAATGAATACTGTTCAAAACAACC
The DNA here is from genome assembly GCF_028583685.1 of Petaurus breviceps papuanus. NCBI lineage: Eukaryota > Metazoa > Chordata > Mammalia > Diprotodontia > Petauridae > Petaurus > Petaurus breviceps. Next base: position 31,132,069 of record NW_027185903.1, read on the forward strand.
CCCAAAGAATAAGGATCCCAATTAGACAGAAACAAATGGCTTTTGAGAGACATGCTGATAAATTTCCTGATATACAGCTTCTCAAAATCTGTAGCACATGAACATTTACATAATTTAGTCCCCCTCCCCCACATACAGCATATCTGATTGAGGGATACATAAATTAATTAGGAAAAAAATCATTATTTTTGCCTGAAGCAAATTTATAATTACAGAAATACTTGAAGTCATGTCTTTCTACCCGCCAGTATGTCTTACATATTTATGGAGGCTAGATTCTGCTTGGTTTTTCCATTCCCTTAGGCAAGTATTATCTGATGTTAAAGGGCTCAAGGCTTTGTCCTGCTTTTGTGCCTTAAGTTGGAAGTTTCCCCCAAAGACTCCTCTGCATGAATTTAGGCTCTGCACTCCACACTTCATAGCAGCCAGCACAGCCTTGTTCTGTGTCGTGATTGGATTTATTTCAATTACATTTTATGGAGTGCCTACTGTGTACTCACATACCGAATTCACCATGAAATACTCCTTTCCGCGAAGCCATGAAAGAAGACAAGGTGGTTTAAATAAAACAGCATTAACATCCCTCTCCTCACCACCCCACCCAAGGATATGAACAACCAACCCTTCTTCCCAGTTCATTGCAGGTGAGTCACATTTGAATAAATCCCATATTTAAGAAACTTTTAAAAATTTTATTAAAACCCCAAAGGCAGGGAGAAACAAACATCCTAGGCCTGGAAAAAAAAAGATACAAAGGTCAGAGGTTCAGAGATCTAGAGGTGAAAGGAGTCTTGGAGACCATTTAGTCCAGTACCCTTATTTCACAATGAAGGAATAAAAGTCCAAAAAGGTACAGAGATTTTCCTGAGACCACACAAAGAAAAAGGATTGAACCCAGGCCCTCTGACTTTAATCCCGACATGCTTTCCATTGAAGGTCCCAGTAAGGTAAGGCAAATTGATTAATGGGTGAAATGACTTTGGGCTTTAAAGGAACTGGCCTATTCCCTCAAATCATTTGATCATCCTCTCCAGATCCCTCTTTCTTTTTAGATTTCTGTGACATTGCTTCCTGCCCGCCCCCCCCCCCCATTCTCTTCCTGTCTGTCGGAACTGTTCTACAAAAGATCCAGGATTTCTATTGGTGTGGAGAATTACCTCCATTAACATCTACAGCAACCTTTATAAGCCCAAGTAGAAGCATTATTATGGAAAAACCAAACCGAATAAACAAAAATAGCCCTTCACTTCATCGCCTGGCTTCTAAGGGTTGGCTGATGAATCTCCTGTGAGGCTGATTCTTAAATGACAATCACAGCCTTTGTTTTAAACTTGAAACCTTTCTAAACTGGTAGAAGAACCTACAAAAAAGTTTTTGTTGTCTTGTAGTATCCAAGATTTCCTCCATTACTCAATTAGGTATCATTGGTAGACTTTAGGGGAATCCCCCAATCTACAAATCACAAACCAGATAAATCACACAGTGATCATTCACTTTATTTTTAAATTCAGTTCTGAATTCTCTCCCTTCCCTTTTCCATTCTTCTACCCATTGAAAAGGAAAGAAAACAAAAACCATTATGAATATGTATAGTTGTGCAAAACAAATTCCTGCTTTATTCATGTCTCCCTAACCCACAAAATAAAGAAAAGAGAAAAAAGAGAAGAAAATATATTTGAATTTACACTTGGAGTCCACTGGTTCTCTATCTAGAAGTAGATAGCATATTTCATCATGAGTGCTTTAGAATAGTGATGAGTCCTTGTGTTCATGGGGGTCTCTTTCAAAGTTGATTGTCTTTAAAATATTGTTATTATTGTAGAAATGGTTTTCTTAGTTCTTCTCACTTCACTTTACATCAGTTCATGCAAATCTTCCCAGGTTTCTCTGAAGTTATCCCCTTCACCATTTCTTATGACACAATAATATTGCATCACATTCATTCATCACAACTTGTATATCCCTTCAGCTTCCAATTCTTTGCCACCACAAAAAGAGCCACTGTAAATATTTTTGCGCATTTAGGTGTTTTTCCTCTTTCTTTTACCTCTTTGTGTTATAGACTTAATATCAGAATTAATGGGTCAAAGGGTATGCAGTTTAATAGTTTTTTGGATATACTTCCAAATTGCTTTTCACAATAGTTGGACTAGTTCACAGCTCTACCAATAGTGCATCAGTGTACCTTTTTTTCACACAGTTTCAGCATTTGTTATTTTCCTTTTTTGTCATCTTAGCCAATTTAATGAATATGAAATGATATCTCAGAGTTGTTTTAATTTGAATTTCTCTAATTGTTAGTGATATAGAACATTTTCCCCCATGTTGTTGAGCTGAAAGGAGCAAGACAAAAGATACCCGAGACTAAAATTTGGAAGTGGACTTTATTACCATGGGACTGCTGGGGTCACATACCCAGATCAGACAGCGAGTTGGCATGGACAATGTGCCGGTTTTTAAAGTGATTCTAGTAGTCAGGTTATGTAAGCCAAGACTACAATCAGTGATTTGACAGTGTATATTTGAATTTCTCGAGCACACGAAGTTTACTCTAGGCTGAGGTACAGGGAATCCAGAATGGGCAGAGATGGGGAAGATCTGGTGGGGGCAGGGGGTAAGGGATGGGGAATATATGGTGGGGGGGAAGGGAATGGGGGAGAATGGAGAAATATCGAGTGGGGGGCAGGGGAACGGGTAGAATGGGGAAACACCCAACAGGGATTTTACCCTAGGCTGAAATTCTTGCTCACAGATCAGTTGGGGGAGGGAAGAGTGGAGTCATGCTCAACATTCCCTACTTTTCTTTGTAGGTATGTCAAACCTTTGACACAGCTGGGGCCACATCATCCAGATTACCCAATTCTGTTCCTAAAGGATGGTAGCGGGGTCCCTGATAATTAATATTTTAATGGAGTTGACACAGGACTTGACAAATTGTAGAAAGCAATGAATGAGATAGGGTCCTATAGTCAGGGCTATGGTCAGGAGGAGAGGACCAACCAAGGCTGATACCAATGAAGTGAACCAGGGGGATGTCCAGAAAAGGGACCGATACCAGTTCTCAGACTTTTCCAGCTCCCTCTGTCTATTAGCAATATCCTGGTGTACCAACTTCAGACTCTCCCACACCACTACAGAATTGTTTACATAGAAGCAACAAGCCTCACCAAGGGCTGCACACAGGCCACCCTGTGTAAAAAAAAGAAGGTCAAGGCCTCTGTGGTTCTGGAGAGCCACCTCTGCCAGAGTCCACCTATCTTTCCAGGGCTGAGATGGACTGCTCTATGTGGGAGAGGTTGATATTTACCTGTGTACTTAAGGCCTGATAGTTGGCCCCTCCTTTAATCAAGACCCACAAGGCCCAAGTCCACTAGGATGGCAATGAGGTACTGCCTGCCTTTGGTGGTGGCTCAGTTGCCCTTCTGGGGAAAGGTAATGCCAACCTTGTTCACCTGGGAGAAGGGTGACCCAGGGAATTATGGCCACTAGGACACACAGGGGGCCCTCAGTGTGTTGTTGTTTTCTGAGGAACACTGTAGCAGAGATGCACTGGGTAAGGGCATTGTGGCATGTCCACCAGGCTCCTAGAGGGGCAGGAAAGTAGTCTGAACTAGAGGCCTGAATCTTGTGGGTTTGTCCACAAGTTGAGTTATACTGAGAGGTGGATAAAGGAGTGCTGGATGATATGAGGCAGAAACCTGTTCCCTGTACATCCCTGAGGGTGAGCCTTGGGGGGTCCCACTCACAATTCTCTGTGTTGGAAGTAGGGGTGACTGAGGTATTCAGTGCCACCCCTACATAGTAAGGAGTCTGGGGTTAAACACAGATCCAGCAATCTTTTCCCAACTTGTGGTTAGTGCTGTTAAGTGTTTTATGAACAGCTGACAGGAGGGTAAGTAAGGGGACCTGATAATTGCGAGATTCCTGAATCTTTGAAGATAGGGGGCCGTTTGACCTGCCCGGGGCCCATGTGGTGACAGCTGGTATTGTGATTCGGACATCAGGGTTCCCTATTAGGGCAGGGATAGCCAAGTCCCTCATGGGACCAATGGGGTGATGATCGGGTAGGGGCACAGGAGGCTTCTTGGCTACAGTCAGTACTACCATCTTTCCCACCTGCCCCTCCTCCTCCTCATCATCCAGAGCGACCATAGTCCCCCAGGCAGGTATGATGATTCCCAGGACCTGAGAGACCGGGACTCCCCAGGCGGAGTCAGAGGGATTTTGAATGGTGAGATCTAGCATGGGTTGCCAGGGGTCAGACCGATTGGATTCGGAACAATGGGTCTGATCCCCCACTACCGCCTGCCTTGTAGCACAGGGAGGCACTGGGGCTACAAGAGGGGAGGTGGTAAGCTGTGACACAAGCACAGGAGCAGGCGCATCCTGTGTCTGAACAGAGCAGGTAGCCTGCATCTGCTGGTGGGCCCCCAAATAGTCTAGTTCTAAAGGGAGTTGAGGGGGAGCCGTATGTGTTCGGGGTTCTGGAAAGTCCAGGATTGTCCATTTCCTGTGGTTACTACATAGGTATAGCTTGGTCTGGGGGCATGGGGATTGTGGGAGACCTCGCAAGGAGGTAAAAGGAGGATCAGGAAGAGGATTGGATAAGCCTTAGCTTTAGGGGGTCCTCGTGGACTTCTGCTTTCCATTCTGAGGTGACGGCAGGCTTCACTCTGGTATAATGGAGCCAGGTGGGGATAGAGTCTACTTGACAGCAGTGGGTGTAGTGAGGATCACGACATGTGGCCCCTTGCACCTCGGCTCCAGACCCATAGTGGTGAATTTCTTTTTTTTTTTTTTTTACTTGTGGCAAAGCTTGTTTATTAGGTTTGAGGGGCAGAGGAAATAGGGGGAGGGGATGGGAATGGCAGTGATACTATTCCAAAACAAAATTATTTGACTTTAATTTTGGTTTGTTGGGAGAAAGATATACAGAATATCCTTTTGTGTAGAACACTGCTACTAACCAACTTGATTAGATTCTGGATTAATGTCCCATACTGGAACTTCCCTAAATAACAACTGAAAACATCTGAAGTAAGAAACTGCATAATACAGTTAAAATAACTATACACTGTATATTCACAAGATGTAGGACCTGTGCTTACAAGTTTTAATACATCATGGTTAATGATTGATGAGAAGCAATTTCCCAACATTCAAAGTAATGTTTTCATATAATTCTTCTGGCTAATGTTGGAAAACTTTACCCCAATTCAACTGAAACATAACATTTTTTTAATATAAAAAAAACCCAAAATCTTTTGAAAAAAATCGATATAAACAAGATTTTGAAATGTCAAAAATGAATCCTGTAATGAATTAAAGCATCTTTGTAACTTCTTAATTCAAGGAACTAGTTAAATTACTTTTTGAACCATCAATAATAATGTTGGAAAAACTAGAATGTCCTTAGAAAGTTTGTAAACCGATTTCTCCAACTCTTCATTGCCCCTACGTTAAAAAAAAAAAAAAAGGCTGGGGAAGGTAATAAAGAGAAGCATAGTTCCCTTCTTTAAAAATTATTACCCAAGTAATTGCTATCACTGTTATAAGAGTACTATTAAAAAAACAATTACAATTCCCAATTTAGGAGGAAATCATCAATCTTTAATCTAATATGATTAAGGAAAATTGATTCTTCTCCCTAAACAAGAATAAAACCAATTTATTTTCCCTTAAGCCACAGTAATTTAAAATGGAATAATTATTTCCTGTTCTATTTTCCATACTTCAGTTAATAGATTATTTTGCTTTTATAATTAAATAATCCTCATAAGATCACCATGATAATAAATTTGTAAGATGTCCTAAACTGGCTGAATATTTAATTTTTTTCCATGTGTCCTGGACATAATAACAAAAGTACAATTTGTCCATTTATTTAATTTGTCCTTGAAATTTATCAACAATGGCTATATTATATAAAAATCATTAAACTCATGTGCTCAATTAAATCCCATGGCTTAATTCCCTTTTTCATAATAGTTATGTGTGCAAATTTAGGAAAAAGGTTTGTATTATTTTGTCCTATTGAGAGATGCAATTTTTTTCTCCTAAATATCAATTTATTTCTTATACTGAAATAGAACTGCTATGACAGAATTTTTAAAGACAGTATTTTTCCTTTTAAAATACTATAGCCACAGCAAAATACTATTATATAAGTACACTTAGAATCATAGAATTTGAGCTAAAGGGTACATAGAACTATAGTTGAATTGGCAATTGATGACTTCATCAGTGTTTACATAGAAGCCTTCAGTTATTATATTGAAGTTTTTGGCAGGAGATAACATTCCAAAAAATAAACTTGAAAATCACTAATAGCTAAGGCATAGTCTTCCTGTAGTAGCTAGACTTGAGATTTAGTCTTTTTTTCCCCCTTCAATTACATGTAGCTCCTGATATGCACTGCAAAAACTTTCAAGTAGATTTTCCTTTTTAAACTGGTCAAATGAGAAAAGAGCCCAACCAAAATAAACCTCATTATGTAGCAAAGTTTAAAATTGACCTTTCACAATATCTATTTAAAATAATTTATCTAGGACCAAAATTAAAATAAAGGTGGTATTTTAAAATTTTTTTGATAAAATTGATCTACAATGGTTGAGGCACCAAGTGGTCAAGTAATATTGAAAGATTCATATCCTTTTTGACATCAAACCTAGATGAGAATCCTGGGAGCATTCCCCTCCTTCCCAGATTTTTGGACCAAACCCTTGGCTCTAAATGTAATTTAATAATACAAATTATGGAATTATTATAACTTAATAAAGCTATTTCAAGGTATAAGGATTTTGGATAGCTATGTGCTTCATAAATTACAGACAGACTGCAATCTGTCAGTGGAAGGAGTTTCCTCAATGACAAAAATCAGAGATACTTGACATAATGTTTAAAACAGGATTTAAAAAAATTCTGTAAGGTGCAGAAACAAACAAAAATTGGGGCTTCACCCTTTTTAAGCTGAAAGAACATATCACATTCAAATTACATTCCAGTAAAAGTAGTTAGTCTAATTCCCTTGGATATTTTCATCGCATAAAACTTTTGGCTGCTAGGCAATGATCTGTTTAAAATAATTTAATTGAGGATTCTTAATATTTCTTCATTTTTATCTATTTGAGGCACCCCTAACCTTTCTTGGCTCAGAAGGAAGATTATCTTATTCCTTCTGACTTTGCTTCATTTCAACTCTATAATGAAAGCACATATCACAACGATTCAAATGAAAAATGAGCTCAGAGGAATTGATTAGTTCTACTTGTTCAACCTCAAAACTCTATTCGAGTTTCTTTTTCCCCCTTCTCTGTGCAACCAAAGTGACAAAACTCATTAAGTTGTATAGAAGGTGCAAAGAAATGAATGAATGACTTGACTTCCATTTACAAGACAAACATTAAAGTGCTAAGATGATCTAGTACACTTGTGATTAAAACTTGGGACTTATTGTATACTTAAAAAGCATCTTTTCAACAAGTCAAAGGATTAACTTTTAAAATACTATTATTTAACACCAGCAGGTCATTGTAGGTTTTGGTTCAGGCTTCAAAACAATTCCATTATCAGGTGGTTGACTAAGCATTAGAGGTTTGTGGCTCTTGAGCTTATGAGCTAAAGTCATGAATATAGCTTCCACATGATCATTATCATTGGGATTTTTAGCAGAGATTTCAAACAGTGGCATAGAATGTGTGTCAGCAAATTTTTGGGCCAAATCTGTAGGAACTTGAATGGCACTTCTCAAGTCACACTTATTTCCAACCAGAATCCTTGGTATATCACTGGCAAGTCAATGTTGTTTGCATTCTTCTATCCATGATGGCATGCTGTGAAAACTGGCCATGTTGGTCATATCATACCCAAAGACGGCAGCATGTACATTCCTATAGTAGTGCTGTGCCATGCTCTTTCTGAACCGTTCTTGTCCTTCTGTGTCCCATAACTGTATCTTGATGCGCTCGCCTCCAATGTCCACGGCGCGCTCGCGGAAGTCCACGCCTATGGTGGCCTCGGTGCGGTCGGGGAAGCGGCCCGCACAGAAACGGTAGGTCAGGCACGTCTGGCCCACGTTGGAATCCCCGATCACGATGATCTTGAAGATGCGGGAGCGGGCCGGGGGCAGCCCCACGCCCCCGCCGCTGGCCGTGAAGCTCGCCTCCAGCGACGACTCCAGTTCCATCTCGCCGCTTCCGTCAACGGAGACGGAGGCCAGGGCCGAGGTAGCGGCTCTGGAACCAACACTACCGCTCCCCGGTCCCGCGCCTCGCACCGCCCTCCGACGTGGGCCGGCTGCAGCCGCCGCGACAGCAGCTGAAGCCCCGCCCCCGCTCTCCCCGAGGGAGCCGAGAGCCTCACGCAGGTGCCCCACCCAGCCTCGCACCCGCGCTCCCTTCCACTCGAGGAGGAGTTCTGACGGGCGCAGGCCAGTCCCCTGGCCGACTTTGGCCGGAAGAGCCGGTATCCGCTGAGAGCGAGCCGTCAGCTAACGGCCCAGCTTCCGATATTCCCGCCTCTCCGGACAACGCGCAGATGCACAGGGCGGTGAATTTCTTTACCAGCACAGAATCTCCAGGTTGAAATGGGTGCGCTGAGGCTGAGCTTGGGACCTGAAGGGCGGCATAGACTGAGGGGAGGAGTTTTTTCTGAGTCGCCTGCAGACCCTGTAGGAACTTGAAGAGGGAAGAGTTCGTGATTTCAGCATTTAGGTCTTCCTGGATTAGAGGAAGAATGGGTGGTGGTCTTCCAAACATAATTTCAAATGGGGTCAGTCCTAATTTATTGGGAGTGCACCTGCTTCTGAGCAGGGCCAGTGGTAGAAGGGTGACCCAGGATTCCTGGGTTTCCAGGACAAGCTTGGTGAGAAACTCCTTCAGAGTCCTGTTCGCCCTCTCCACCTGTCAGGAGCTCTGAGGCCCATATGCACAGTGTAGTTTCCAAGTAATCCCTAAAGCTTTTGCTATTGCTTGTGATATTTTGGCTACAAATGCTGGTCCGTTATCTGACCCAATTCTCATGAGGAGGCCAAACCCCAAACCGAGGGACAATTTAGTTAAGGCTTTTGTGTTTTGTTTTTGCTACTATTAGGGCTGTTTCATTTTTCGCAGGGAATGCTTCTACCCACCCAGAGAATGTATCCACCAATACAAGGAGATATCAGTAGCCCTGCACATGTGGTTTTATCTCAGTGAAATCAACCTGCCAGTGTTGCCCTGGCTGTAATCCTCTTATTCTGACCCCCACAGGTCCTATTTTTGTTTGTTTGTTTGTTTCACATTTACCCGCGCACACGTCTCCCAGCAAACGTACAATGCTAGACAGGTGCTTATTTAGGTGGGGATATAGTACCTTTCTCCCCAGAGGAGATGGAGTTTTCTTTCCCCCAGGTGAGTAGTCTGGTGAAAAAGCCTGATTCATTTCCTCCCCAGAGCCTCAGGGACTAGGAGGCGGTCTCCTGGGAGGAGCCACCAACTTGACTCCTCCCTTTTGATGTATGGGCAAAGGAATCATCTGCCTCGTTTAAACCTTGATGAAGAAAGTTAGTTGAAAACTGTTAAAATGATCTTAAGTAGTTTGCATAACTTTTTGCACATGTTCTAGTTCTAGATGAGAAATAATATTAGATTTTCCACTAAGCTAACAAAAAAAACCTCACAAATGTAGAGATTCCATTCTTAGGGGTGTGACAGTGAGATCCGGTCTTGCGCCTAGACCTGAAGGCAATCGGGGGGGGGGGGGGGGGGGGGGGGGGGGGGGTGGACTAGATTCAGGGTCAGGGAGCAGAGTGGCAGGGTTAAGAACAGAGGTTTTTGAAAAAGACAGACTAGGCGGATCCAGGAGGAGAGCCTGGTATTGGGATAGAGGGAGTTAGAGAACCAGCTGGTAGGATGGTAGGATCATTATGGAGGAGAGTCTCCACAGAATGAGAGGCTGAGATGGAAAGGGGCTGACCCAAGGAAAGCTTATCACCTTCCTTAACAAGGAGGCCATTGCAGCGACAGCCTGGAGACAAGGGGGCCAGCCAGCAGCCACTGAATCTTGACCTTTGGAAAGAGAGGTGACAAGGCAGCGCCAGGGGCCCAGGGTTTGGGTGAGGACTCCTTTAGCCACCCCATTAGATTCAGCAACAAAAAGATGGAAAGGCTTGGTAATATCAGGTAGTCCTAAGGCAGGTGCTGAGGCCAAGGCGTCCTTAAGGGTATCAAAAGCCTTTTGCTCTAGGCCGGACCAAGAAAGGGGTCCAGCTCCGGCAGTGGCAGAATAAAGAGGTTTTGCAATTCCTGCAAAACCCAAAATCCAGAGCCAGCAGTAACCTACTGTACCTCAAAATTCTCGAACCTGGTTTTCTTTTCTTTATTTTTTTTTTAAGTCTTTGGGGTTGGTAAGTCTAGAATGGTTTGGATACAGGAGGGGGAAAGGGATCAAGTGCCCCCTGAGAGAATGTAACCAAGATAGGTGACCTGAGATAAACAGATTTGAGCTTTCTTAGAAGAAACTTGGTTACCCAAAGACTGCATGAGAGAAAGAAGGTTGAAAGTGGCAGATAAATAAGTGCTTTCAGTAGGTGCTGCAAGGAGGAGGTCATCAACATACTGAATTAGAGAGCAAGAGGGGTGGGATTTGAGGAAGGGGATAAGGTCCTTATGGAAGGACTCATTGAAGAGGGTAGGGGAGTTCTTGAAACCCTGGGGCAGATGTATTCAGATTAACTGGCGGGAATACCCACTCTCAGGGTCTATCCAGGTGAAAGCAAAAAAGGGGTTGACTAGTGGGGCCAGGGGAATAGTGAAGAAAGCATCTTTGAGATCCAGGACAGTGTAGACACAATGTGAAGGGGGAAGGAGGCTAAGGAGAGTATAGGGGTTTGGAACAGTTGGGTAAATAGTCTCCACCCGCTTATTTACCTCCCGCAGATCCTGAACAGGCCGAAAGTCAGAGGTGCCAGGTTTTCGGATGGGTAAAAGGGGAGAGTTCCATGAGGATTGGCAGGGTACTAGAATTCCTGCCTCCCGCAGCCGGGAAATGTGAATCGCAATGCCTCGATGGGCCTTGGAGGACATGGGATATTGGCGGACGGAGCCAGAGGAGACAGTAGCAAGGAGCTGCACGGACACAGGAGGATGATGAGAGGCTAGGCCAGGGGCGTCGGTCTCTGCCCACACCCCAGGGTGTGATTCAAGGATGCTTGCTAACAAAGGGGATGCCTTAGAAGGAGAGGTGGTTTCATGGAGTAGAAACTGGGAAGCTAGGGGCATGGTGACCAAGATAGAAGCTGGGAGTGGCGGGGTTTGTGGAGAAATTGCTACCAAGGCAGAGGGGCCTGGACTAAAGGAAATTGTAGCTTGAAGCTTTTGTAACAGGTCCTGGTCTAGGAGAGGGTAAGGGCAGTAAGGCATAACCAGGAAGGAGCCAGTTACAGTGCCTTTTCCCAGATCTACTACCCTATCTGAGGTTCATGGGCAGGACAAGATCTCCCCAGTGGCCCCTTGGACAGGGGAGGTCTTGGAAGTGAGGAGGCCAAGGGATTGAGTCAGAATGCTATACGAAGCACTGGTGTCCACCAGGAAATTGACAGGGTGCCCCCCCAATTTTAGATGAACCTGGGGTTCATGAGGGTCTAGTGAGAAAATCCCCAGGCCCCGTCAATCAGTGAGTGCTAGAACCTCTGGAGTGGGGGTGAGGTTGCTCCCGAGGCTTTTTTGCTGGGGCATTCATTTTTCCAATGGACTAACTCTTTACAGTACGCACATTGGTCCCTCTCAAGAGGGGTGCGGGTACCACGTGGTGTAGTGCCCACTCAGGTACCATGTTTGGGAGTCTTTGGTGCAGCCACAAGGACCTAGGCAAACTTCGTGTCTGCTGCATCAGAGGAGCTATCCCTGTTGTCATAAACCTTTTGGGCCATTTCTACCAGCTGGGATATAACCATGCCCTCAAAACCCTCCTGTTTCTGGAGTTTCCTTTTAACGTCAGGGGCGGACTGGGAAACAAAAGCAATATTTAGGGTTCGGGCATTTTCGGGGGCCTCAGGGTTAATAGGGATATAAGTTCTGTAAGCCTCATACAGGCCGTCCAGGAAAGCTCCAGGTGATTCTTGGGGCCCTTGTTTGACCTCGGAAACCTTTGTCAGGTTAGTTGGTTTTCGAGCTGCTGCTTTTAGGCCCTGGAGGAGATATCCGTGGTAGGCTCTAATACCTCTTGGCCCCTAGAAGTGTTAGGGTCCCAGAAAGTCTGGGAAGAGGGAAACGCTCCCTCGACCTCTTCTCTCCATTCCTCCAATGACCCACCCTCAGGGCCCAGCACAGCTTTTCTGGATGCCTGTTTACTTCTATCTCACTCTTCAGTGGTGAATAGAGTGGTTAAGAGCTGTTGACAGTCCTTCCAGGTGGGATGATACGTTTGGAAGACAGACTCAAGGAGGTTAATAAGAGCCTGAGGTTTTTCTGAAAAAGGGGGATTTTGAGTTTTCCAATTGTAAATATCTGAAGTGGAAAAGGGAACATATACTAGGAAGGGGCTTCCCTCTGGGTTAATGGATTCCCTGAGGGGAAGGATGGCTGAAGCAGAAGAGGGTTCTTCTGGGGGCTGATAGTTTGCCCCAGTCTGGGTGTGGTGGGGGGAAGGGGTGAAAGAGGGCTGGGGAGGTTGGAAGCCTCAAGGAGTCAGGAGAAGAGGCAGAGGGAGGGGATCCAGGGTAAAAGACAGACAAGCAGTATAGTCTTATAAACAAATATATCTTCCCAGTGGAAATCAGAAAAGCTTCTTTGAAGGTGCTCGTCTGATAGCCACTCGAATACCTGCTTTGCAGAATAAAAAATGGGGAGGCTTTAAGCAAATGAGCTCAAGACAAAACTTTGCAAACACAGAATGGATAGGACACATAAAAAGACAGACAAATAGACATTAACCAGACCACTTATGGGCAAGAGGGATGACGTCTGGAGCTTTGCCCAGGGAGGAGATGCCCCCTGCACTTTGGCTACATCTAGCCCCCCCCCCCAGAAATCAGGACAGAATTTCCAAATGAGGGGCAAGTTGAAGTTGGGAGACAGGTGCAATCTTTCCCTCCTCAAGACCTGGGGCCCTGGAATGTCCTCAGGCTCTAGATCCCTAGGGATTTGGGCCAGCAGATGCATACCTCCTGAGGCCAAGAGCTCTTCTTTTTTTTTTTTTATAACGGGGTTAAGTAACTTGCTCAAGTTTACACGGCCAGTTATTTCTGGGTGTGGTGCTGAGTATCTGAGCCCAGATTTGACCCAGGTCATCCCGACACTGGAGCCAGTGCTCTTACTCGCTGAGCCACCTGGCTGCCCCTAAGCAATTGGGGTTAAGTAACTTGCTCAAGGTTACACGGCCAGGTGTTTCTGGGTGGGTGCTAAGTGTCTGAGCCTGGGATTCGATCTCCAGGTCGTCCTGACACTGGAGCCAGTGCTCTTACTCGCTGTGCTACCTGGCCGCCCCACCAAGATTTCTTCTTATTTGGGGATCTTTGAGGAACACCACAGATCTTGCTGGTGCCTCCAATTTATGTTGAGCCGAAAGGAGTAAGACAAAAGATCCCCAAGAGTAAAATTTGGAAGTGGACTTTATTACCGCGGGACCGCGGGGATCACATTCCCAGATCAGACAGTGAGTTAGCATGGACAATGTGCCAGTTTTTAAAGTGATTCCAGTAGTCAGGTTATGTAAATAAAGACTACAATCAGTGATTTGACAGTATATATTTGAATTTCCCATGTGTGCAAAGTTTACCCTAGGCTGAGGGACAGGGAACCTAGAATGGGCAGAGATGGGGAAGATCCAGTCTGGGCAGGGGTTAAGGGATGGGGAATATCCGGTGGGGAGCCAGGGGATGGGAGAGAATGAAGAAATATCCAATGGGGGGGCAGGGGATGGGGGAAAATGGGGAAACACTCAACAGGACTTTTACCCTGGGATGAAATTCCTGCTCATGGATCAGTTGGGGGAAGGAAGAGTAGAGTGGTGCTCAACAATGTGACTATTGATAGCTTTGATTTCTTCTTCTGAAAACTGTCTATTCATATCCTTTGACCATTTATCAGTTGGAAATTGGTTCTTTTATTTTTAAATTTGTCTTAGTTTTGTATCTTAGAAATGAGACTTTTACTAGAGAAAATGCTGCAACATGTTTTTTCTCAGTTTCCTACTTTTCTTCTAATTTTAGCTATACTGGTGTAGGAGGTATTCAGGAAAGGCTGGCACCTCTGATGTGAGGGTTTGCTGAGCCCTTTTCAGGGGTGCTCATCTACCTTTGGTGTCCATTTGTCACTCAGCTTTCATCTTGTGGCTTCAAGAAGCTGTAGCATGGCTAGTGGCCACACCCCAATCAAATCTTCTTAGCAAATGGGCTATACCAGAGTGAGGATAATTGACAGGCCTCAAACCCATCAGTGAGTTAGGGGGGTGTCTACCCCAAGCATGTGAAGACTTCCCCTGGAAGAATGGGTGAGTGAAAACAATTTGTTCCAACGGCCATGAAGGCGGCTGAAGCAAATGCTGTAGAGAGCTTAGAGATTGGTCAGATATTCAAGATGCTAAGGTCACCTACTGCATCCTGGGCCATCACTAGTCAGCTTGACATTTTTCTTGCCACTGAACTTCAATGGCTCTGGAAGAGAGAGTAAAGCTATCAACTTTGTGTAACTGCCTCACTTAAAGCCAATTCTTGTGCAAGTCAAGACATTATCCCATAATGTCACTGGTTTTCTTCAAAAATTAAGGATGAATAACAACATCTGCACTGATTTTGTTTTTTTATAATTAAAAAAAAATTATATAATCAGTTATCTATTTTATCTTATGTATACCCCCCTCTCTCTTGCTTGCTTAATAATTCTTTCCCTAACCATAAATCTGACAGATAATTTCCTTCTAAATAATATGCTTATGATGTCAACCTTTATGTCTAAATTATTTTGAGCATATCTTGGTATATGTTATGAAATGTTGATTTATACCCAGTTTATGCCAGACTATTTTCTAGTTTTCCCAACAATTTTTGTTGGATAGTGAGCTCTTGCCTCAGTACCTGGGACCTTTGGGTTTATCAAACACTAGGTTACTGTGCTCTTTTGCTTCTATTTTGTGCTTAATCTTTTCCAGTGACCAACCATTCTATTTCTCACCCAGTACCAAATCGCTTTGATGATTACTTTGTAGTATTGGTTGAGATCTAGCATTGCTAGATTCCTTTTCTTGTTGTTGATTTTTTTCATTGCTTTCTTTGCTATTCTTAACCTTTTGTTATGCTAGATGAATTTATTTTTTGTTCTATAAAAGTAATATTTTGGTAATTTGATGACATGATATTACATAAGTAAAATAATTTAGGCAATATTATCATTTTTAGAATATTGGCTCAGCCTACTGTAGCAGCAAGCACCCCAAGCATCCTCAGGGTTTGCTGCCACCACAGGTTCTTGGATTTGCTTTGATAAAGGAAAGCAACTCAAAATGGGTTAACAAGCTTACTTTAATCAGTCAGACATATATCGTTTACCTTGTTCAGGGGAAAAGGTTGGCACCCCGAACTTCAAAGTACACAGACAGAATTATCAAGACAGAAACAGATCTAGTAGACAGATTTCAAACTGTCCAACCATTACATCCATACCAAATCAACATCTGGATTTTTCAAAGCCGGGGGGGGGGGGGACTCCAGGCAACGGCTTCCCAGAATCCATATCAAATCACAGAACACTTCTCAAAGTGAGCCCCCAAAACAAAGCCTCACATCAGGGCTTATATAGCCTTCTCCTGGCTCAGAGAATGTAACAACCTTATTGACCCACTGGCCAATCAAAAAGTATCTACTGAAAAACAAGCCTCCCACCCCGGGCTTCAGGTGCACTTTAGCCTAGGGGCAGGGAAGATCTTCCAAATTTGCATTCCCATTACACCTACCCATGAGCAATTAATATTTCTTCAATTATTTGATCTCTCTTTGTAGGAAGACTGCTTTGTAATTGTGTTCATATATTTCCTGTGTGTATCTTGGCAGGTGGACTCCTAAGTATTTTAAATTGTCTGCAAGTTATTTTAAATGTAATTTCTTTATCTCTTCCTGCTGAATTTTGTCAGTACTCTATCATATGGTCTCCTTCTTTATCCCTATATAAGCCCATCACTTCCTGAACTGTGTCTCAATTTGTACGTGGGCACATGACAGTTATTTTGTTCTTGGGGAAATTCACAGAAAGAGCTTAACTTAAATAAGGGAGCAGATAGATTATATATCACTTTTTGACTAATTAAGTAATGACCTTTTCCAAATCTCTTATAACACTGTTTCTTTAGCATACGAGAATGAGAGCTGATTGGGACCTTAGAAAACACTTAATTTAACCTTCCCTTTTGCATTTGAGAGAAATAAAACCCAGGGAAGTTTAATGAGGATTTGAACTAATGCATATTATCTGACACTCAAACCATTACTCTTCCCATTAGTCCTTTCACAAATACCTATATTAATATAATTAACATCTATATTAATAGGTATAATACCTTATATATTATACATAATTTATGCCTATATTAATGTAATTAATGATTATTGAGAATTATATTTAGTAATTATCAATAAATTAATATGCACTGTATATTAAAGTAATTTGTGTATCAACTAAAAACCCTTTTCATGCTATAGGATTCATGAAGGCAAAAATATGTCTTAAATAATCTCTTAATTTCTCCCTAGCACCTAATAGTACTGCACATACTAGGTATTTTGTTAAGTTGTTTTTCAATCATTTCTGACTCTCTGTGATCCCCTTTTGGGGTTTTCTTGGAGGAGATACTGGATTGGTTTGCCATTTTCTTCTTCAGTTCATTTACAGATGAGGAAACTAAGGCAAACAGGGTTAAGTGATTTACCCAGGGTCACATAGCTAATAAGTGGCTGAGGCTGCATTTGAACTCATGAAGATGAGTCTTCCTGATTCCAAGCCCAGTGCTCAATCCACTCTGCCACCTAGCTGCCCCACCCCCAGCCCTTAGTGTATATTTCTTAAATTAAATGAAGTGAGATTGATTACTGAGTTTGTGGATTCTAGATACCTAGCCCTGTGACTAACTAAACCTTTCCCTTCCCCTCTTCTCCTTGATGTCAGGCTTTTGATTTCTCATTTCCCTTCCAGCTAAAAATTAGAGCCCTAATGAAATTTGCATTACTTTGTAATGTCTCCACAAATTCCATTATTGCTCAGAAAAGCCAGGGTCAAAAAGTTGTAGTGCCTAGACAGGCTGATAGCTTAAGGAATAAACTCAAGCACACACCATCTGCAAATATTTGGCAGATATCCTTTCTCTTCCCATTTCTGTCCACTGTTCTCAGGGGAGAGATATGAAAGGGAATAAAACTTTTTTTTTCTCTTTTTTAAGCACTAAGGTCAAGTTTTTGGTTGCCCAAGACTTGTAGCCATGATGAAATACTTGAATCATCTGTGGACTTCTTGCTACCTGACTCCACTATCCCATTGTCATAGATGAGCAAGATTCTGTGGCGACTTTATTCCAAACTAGGCAATGGGGCTAGGCTGATTGTGGAAAAGATAATTCCATTCCATGTTATTCATGAGATTTTCTGGGAAGTTTAGAGGGCTGATTGTTATAACCTAGACTCTAGCCAAGTTCAAGGCCCTTTATAATCTGTTTTATACTTTGTCCTCAGGTTTAACTGTTGGAGTTTTATGCATTTCAATTGTTTCTTATTTCATGCTCTTCTAAACTGTAAACACAATACAAGCCACTCCCCCTTTCTCCTCCTCTTCTTTTTTTTTTTTTTTATAAGCAATCGGGGTTAAGTAACTTGCTCAAGGTTACACGGCCAGTTATCTCTTCTTCTTCTAATCTATCTACTTTCTTTGGATTCCCTGAAGACCCACTCTGGAAGGTCTGAGGAAATGCCACCCAGGCCCCTTGAGAATTGGACCAATTATGGCTGTGGGAGTGCACATCCTGTAGCCTTGAGTACATATAGCTTTCCATCAATGTTCCATACCTAGGCAATGTTCACCTGAATGAAGAAGGAACATGATGAGACTATTAAGTCTGAGTGACATAATGAAAAAACTCAGGGAGTTCTGGGTTCTCATCCTGCATTTTACATTAACTAGCTGTGCAGCCATGGGCAAATCATTTATCTTCTCTGGGTTCTTCTTAAAGATGGGTAAAATAAAACTTGTGGTACTCACCTCCTAGGCTTGCATGGATCAAAAGTGACAAATATGTATGAAGTCCTTTTGCTGCTGTAAAATCTGGATTGTTATTCAATCATGTCCAACTCTCTGTGATCCCATGGACTATACTGTCTGTGGTGCTGTTTTTGGTAAAGATACTGGAGTGATTCACTATTTCCTTCTCTAGTGGATTAAGGCAAACAGGGTTAGGTGACTTGCCTAGACTCACATAGCTAATAAGTATCTGAGGTCAGATTTGAACACAGGTCTTCCTGATTCTAGGTTCAGTGTTCTTTTCACTGAGTTATCTAGCTGCCTCCCAGGCAAACAGAAATTAGGTGACTTGCCCAGGGTCACAGAGCTAGTAAGTGTTTGAAGCTGGATTAAAAAAAAAAAACTGGATATCAGCATATTAATGAGGTTACTTTATAGGGCAAATATCATGTATACATATGCATATACTTATATACTCATATGTATATAAATAGTGGGAAAAAAGAGAGGGAGAGAGACAGAGACAGAGTCAGAGAGAGACAGAGAGGGAGGGAGGGAGAGAAAATCACAGAGAGAGACAGAGACAAAGAGAGACACAGAGAGACAGAGAGATAGAGACAAAGCTAGAGAACAGGGAGAAAGGGACAGAGAGGGAGAAACAGAGAGAGAGAGAGAGAGAGAGAGAGAGAGAGAGAGAGAGAGAGAGAATCAAACCTTTCATTGATATAGGGAGCTCCTCATGAAGAAATGCCCTATACCAGTATAAGCTAAACGCTGACCTGAAATATAGACTAAGAGAGTTTCCCAGAGTACTGAAAGGATCTGTCAATTATCCAGGATTACATATAGCCAGTAAGTGTCAGCGGCTGGACCTGACTCAGTCTTCATTATTCCACAGGCAGCTCTCTATCCAGTACATCATACCTCCTTATAATAACAATGGCTAACATTTATATAGTACTTCAGGGTTTATGATATGTTTTACGTATATAATTTTATTTGAGGTTCTTAATGGCTATGAATTAGTCAATCAGGAAGGATTTATTAAACTCTTAATAGAGTTTCAAAGACAAAATTGAATCAGCCTTTATTTTTAAAGAGTATTCTAATGGAAGATATAATGTAAATATATATGTGTGTATACATATAGCATATACATATTATACATGTATGTGTGTGTATTTATGTAACACTAACTACTGCTGCCCTCTCTGCCTTGAACTCCAGGTAGGTTAGATTTCACCCCACCTCTGGGGTTCTCAGGCACCCTTAAGGTATTTACTATGTCTACAAATAGCCCCAGAGATGGTGTTCCCCCAAGTGGAAAGGACTCCACTTCAGTTCCATTTAACCACTAACAGTCAGATTAGCTTTTATAAAGGAATTATTGTTTCAACAGATATAATCACAAATATACAAACTTATTCCCCCTACATATGGGACGTCTGATTCCCTTTCTTTGCACTACCTCAGTCTCTGGGGAGGGGAAGCGAATTAGGTTCATGGCTTACTCAACTCCTATAGAGGACAGTCTTAAAGTCCAAGTCACTCTTGGGCTCACATCTTAGGCACCATGGCTTCTCTAGGCATCCCTGCTAGGCTTACTGAATGTATTATCCTGTCTGCAAGCCTGACTCCAAGGTTATCATGACTCAAATTCCCAGCTGAGTGAGCCCAGTGAAAGATCTGAAACTGAGGACAATCAACATGGAATAGAAACAAACCCCCACCCCCTACCCCTACCTCCACCCCCAAGTCTGTTTCTCAGAGCCAGGGTAAAAGGGATGGAGAACAGGGGAAGGGAGTCCTGTGTGATCCTTTGTAAGTCACTTAACTCTATTTGCCTCAGTTTCCTCACCTGTAAAGTGTTCTGTAGAAGAAAATGGCAAACTATTTCAGTATCTTTGCCAAAAAACAAAAACAAAACAATGGGATCACAAAGAGTCAGACATGACTGAAAGGGATTTAAAATAAATCTCTCTCTCTTGTCAGAAGAGAAAGCTAAGTCAAAGATAAACATGCTATTTCAAGCCTGAGTGACAGGAAGAATGAAGATATAGTGACAAAATCTATTGATTCTAACTTAAATGCATGTCCTGGGGTTCTCAGTGGCCACTGATACCACCAGTGGATCAGATGATGAACTTGCAAGACTGCAGCTCGGGCTGTTGGCTATGTGTCTTGCATGTGATAAATTAAATGCCATACAACCTTTTTGGCATCTTTCATTGGAATTTATAGAAAGCTACTATTACCATGGGGGGAAAGAGCTTACTAATATCTTTGCTTGGTTACTAAAATGTTGACCAAGTTCATAGTAATGGAAGAAATGGAAGCAGGAAAAAATACATGTATGTGACCAGAAATTTTTCTTCAAAACAGTTATACTTACAGAAGCCCACAAAATAGTGTGTTGGTTATTTCAGATTTTGAGATTCTATTTTAAATGATTCAGATATTCAAGATGTAATCACAGAAAGAGAACAGAAGTCCTTGTTGGCTTTGGTGAAATTATAGACACTGAGCCTTATTGCTATAGAGAGTTTTTAAATTCCCTCAGACCTCACCATCTATACTTCATCTCCTTTGGTGACTGACCCCAGACACTATACTGACCACTGCTACAAGTCTGAAGGAGAGTTCTAGGTACTTTGCAATGATTCACATCTCAGTATTTGCAAAATGGAAGAGGGATCCATGGTGTAAGTATGGCGCAGGAGGAAAGGCATTCTAGACTCTATACTTCTTTATCATTGGCAGTAAGCCCAGGAAGAAGTTGGCACCCTTTTTAATGCAATTGGGAGCTTACCAAATGTAATGACTTAATTCTTGTGACCCTAGGCAAGTCACTTAAACCCTCTTTGCCTAAGTTTCCTAATATATAAAATGACTAGAGAAGGAAATGGCAAATCCCTCCAATATCTTTGGCAAAAAAACCCCAAATGAGGTCTTGAAGAGTGGATACAACTGGAAATGATTCAACAACAACAACAAACTGAGGTTTACAAAAACCCTTCCCCCAATAACACTCTGAGGTACATAGTACAAGTATCATTACCATCCTTTTTCAGATAGGGAAACTGAGACCAAGACAAATTAAGTGACCTATTCACGGCTACATCAAATCAGAATTGAAATTCTAGCCTAAGTCTTTCTTGACCACAGCTCTAGGAGTCTTTCCACTACAGTACACTATCTCTCTAGTAGTAAAATATGTCATTTATAACAATAATTATACAAAATAGAATATAGTACATATAAAGAATGCTACAAGGAAATATAAGACAGGGAAAGCATTTCTAGATAAGTTAATAAAAAAAGATCTCATGCAGTAGCTGGTACAATGTCCTGTCCTTTTAAGGATTTTAGTTGTCATAAGCCTTCTCAGAGTTCTAAAACAAAGTTTATCTGATGCATATATGTTCTTCTCAGAGTCCTAAAACAAGTACTTGCTGGTGTTGAATGTGACAAGTTGGTAAATATCATTGTGTGTGTTCTTAACTTTTTTTCTGTGTCATGGAAACTTTTGGCTGTCTGATGAAACAAATATTTTTCAGAATATTTTTTAAATGCATAAAATATAATACATAAGAATAAAACACAATACATAAGGAAACCAGTTACATTGGCCAAGATAATGCAGTAGATTGCCTGTTCCTTCTCTAGCTCATATTACAGATGAGGAAACTGAGGCACAGTGTTAAGTGACTTGCCTAGGCTCACATAGTGAATAAATATCTGAGGCCAGATTTGAACTCAGGAAGACAAGTCTTCCTGTCTCCAGGTCATGCACCCTATCTGTAAAAGTTAGATCTAGAGCAACATCTTAAACCAGAGGTGTCAAGCTCATTCCAAACCAGATCAAAGTGGAATTTGGTAATGTTTAATAAAATAAAGTCCAATAAAGCATGTTAATTTTGGGGTATTCTAAGTCAATATGTTGCTATTTCTACTTGAGTTTGACACCATTGCTTTACACTACAAGAAATTAAAAAAGAATCGATGTCCTGAATATTAAATATTAGACCACAAACAAGTTAGACAACCAGATCATGTTATCATAAGGAATCTTATGGATAGGGTGATTAATTTTAATGAGAAAAGAGATGATGGAGGCAATTATAAAAAATAGATGAGTTTTATTCCACAAAATTGAAAAGTTTTTGTATGAACAAAATGTACCTAGAATAAGAAGAGAGGTGGTCATTTGGGGGAAAACACTTTGTATATAAAATTTTTGGTAAGTGTTTGATATCCAGAATATTTAGATAATTGAGAAAAATATAGAAAATCCAAAAACTATTTCCCAATAGACTAATGGTCAAAAGTTAAAAAGAAAAAATTGCAAAATATTAGCAACTATATGAAAGAATGTTCTAAATCACTAATATTAAGATGAATGTGACTTTAATGAACTCTTAAGTTTTACCTCACAGCCAATAATTGGCAAAGATGACAAAACATGGGAATAGCCAGTGCTGGAGGGATATGAAAAATTGGCACATGAATGCATTGTTGGGTGAATTATCAATTGGTTCAATGCTCCTTTAAATTAATTCAGATTTATGTGAAGAAAATCTTTCTTATCTTCTGACACAGAAGTTCCATTGTTTAGCAGATACACCAAACAATTAAATGTTGGGAACGAAGACCTGATATACAACAACATATTTATAGGAACCCTTTTTGTACCAATAAAGAATTGGAAATAAAGAAGGTGCTTGTTAATTAGGGCATGACTAAACAAATTATGATATACATAAATTTAGCAGACCATCACAGTTCTGTAAGAAACAATATGAATTGTATAGAAAGCCTTATGAAGATTTGTATGAAATGATGCCAAGTGAAGTAAAAGGAATCAGGTAAGCAATTACATAATGACTACCACAACATAAAAGAAAGGAACAATAACAAAATAATCAAAGCTGAACATAATAAAATTTTAATGACCAAGTCTGAAGCCAAAGAAAAGATAAGATAAAGCATTTTCCCCTGCTTCTTTGCAAAGGTGGAGCTCTCTGGATGTGGAACATACCATATAATGTCAGATTCTTTTGGTGGGTTGGTTAGTTTTGCTGAATCTTTGTAAAAATTCTTTTAGAAATTAAGAGATGACTCTTTAGGAGTGGGAAGAAGGAAGAATGCAATGGGAAATGTACTTGAAAGGAAAAATATCAACGAAAAAATTTAAAAACAAAACAAATTATATTGTGGATTAATACAGAGCTATCATAAGAAACAACTTATTTCTCAAACCCATATTAAATGAGTGAGGGGAAATTAAGGAGTCTCTGAGATCTAAAGAAGGAAAAATAGAAGAATCTATAGGCATTGAAAAGTCACACTTGAAACAAACTCCAAAAGTATTATCTAATAATGAAACGAATGGCAAAAAATAAATTAACATCTCAAATGATTTTTAAAAGATGAGCATACTTAGAATGGAATTTTGAAAAGTCCTTTCTGAATGTGACAGCATAAATTCAACAAATAGACAAAGTGTACAAAAATAAAGAATAATTTCAAAAAGTTGGCATATGCTATTATCATGATGAATGAATGTATTCTTCCATAATATTTGACAGAGAGTACATAAAAACATTTCATGACCTGGACACAAGAGTAAACATTGTGGTTGTTTCCATGATTAGGAACATGATTAGGGAGAAGTCATGTAGGCAGACTCCTGAGGTCAGGCATCAAATACCACTATGGCAAAAGGGTCTTTAGAAAATTATTTAAAACCTACAGAAAAACATAGGAAGACTGCATAAAGCTGTACCCATTAGGTACAATAGAAAACTTGGGCATCATATTGTCCATTTATAGCAACCACAAAGAAGAAATGAAGAATAAAATCCAGAAAAAAAAGCATATCAGAAATTCTTGCTTTCAAAATCAAAAGAAAAAGCTAAAAATGTTAAAGGCAATATAAGGAGCAAAAAGAAGAAAATAAATAATTCAACACCAAAAAAGTCATATGAAAGGAATTCAAGAAGCAAAGAAATTAGAGTAGAGGGTGAACTCCCCCAAAAATGAAATGTGGAAAATTCCAGGTTGTTTGTATCAGTGGCATCAAATTCAAATAGAAATGAGGGGGCCTCTAAACCACACATAAGGATCCATTTGGGCTCCATATTGACTTAGAAAAATTCAAATTCAACTTATTTATGTTTTATTATATTTTTATTTATTTTGTTAAAAATTTTCCAAATATATTTTAATCTGGTTCTGAGTGTACTTGGGATTGAGACTCTTGGTCTATGTGATCAATAGATACTTGATACAACAAAAGCAAATGTTGAATTAGACATAAAACAGAAAGTTTTCATATTGTTAATATAATGAATGATAGGATAGTTACATCAAGGAAAGTGAATGAAACTCTAGTCTCACTTCCAATTGGAAAGCAGCAGACTCAGAAAAGATCCATATTTATTGGTTTATATCTTTCAGATAGAGTAGCTTATGAGTTGTTAGCAAAAGGCTTTATTAACTTCCCTTCTGATGCTTGATCCCATATTTCTTAAGAGAAGGCAATAAATATTTATTATTCAAAGGAATACCAATGACCCTGAAAATACAATCAAAATACAACTTTATATAAAGCATTTGGAGCTTACATCTCTCCAAAAATTCATAAACTCCTGCAAGAAAACTGTATTGGCTGAGGAGCAAATACAGCATGCCAGAGGTGTGAAAAGTACTTGATGACTATTGAACAAGCTATCTGAAAGTGCCGTGACATTTATGTCTTTATTGATTATCATAAAACCTTTAACTTAGTTCCAGATTTACAGCTTAATTACTGTAAATATAGAAGATAGATTCAAGAATAATAAGAATGGTAGAGTATTTTATCCATGTGGGAAATAGTTCTATATTTAAAACATGCCATGGACACCATAATGTCAATCAATTGATACAAAATGTGACAATTGAGTCTTCTATAATTCTGCCAAGGCACAGAGGGAGTTGTACCATAACATCATATTTAATCACTTGATGACCAGTGATGGCATTATGTCGTGTGTCTGTATTGAGAAACACATTAAACAGGCACTTCATCTCACATGGCAATTGGTAGGTACCTAATAAATATTTATTGAATTGAATTGAAATGAGATTCCTTCTTGAATGATATAAAATGCCACTTGGATTCAATCAGTGTAAAACTATTAGTATTTGCCAACAAAGAGTAGAGACTAAAGACTCTGAGCTTAAGTCCCAAATGCCTTGATCTTCTCTAGGCAAGTATAATGTTAAGGAAATTTGAAGAATTAATTAATAGGCACATAGAGCCCTCCCCCAAGGTCAATCAGGCTCTGGGTTATGGGGAGTTTCCAATTAAGTGCTGGGATACAAGGATTTTCAAGCTCCTCAGCACTCAATCAGATGCCGAATCTTTGTTATATATTCTGGGAGGTTAGTATTTTGCTTTGGGTGTTCACCCATGAGAAGGATCTTTTGATTTTGTGGTCGAGACTCTGAGTAGTTGTATGATCAGAGCCCCCAACTCTCAGATGTCTGTGCTCCCTCTGTCCAGGGATGTGTGTAAAATATATAGCAATATGTCTATGTTCAGACAGTTGGAGCCCTGTCTGTTGGTCTTCGTGCTAATGTCTCTGCTTGTATTATTTCTGCTTGTATTTTCTCCATGTTCAGGGTGCTGACCTTTCCTTTGAATGAGTGAATGTAATTAAAGTACATTGTTGACCCCTTTAAAAGTTGCCTTTCCTTTAGAAAAGCAGATCAAAGAACCTGTGCTAGCAGGCCATCCTGTATGTGCCAGGATACTTTCTATTACAACAAGACACATCAAACAATAACCTATCAAGGGGAAAGTTGAGAATATATTTATTAACTCTGATTGGGGGACACCTAGGTGGCAGAAGTGAATAGAGCATTGGCCCTGGAGTCAGGAGGACCTGAGTCCTCAGACACTTAACATTTACTAGCTGTGTGACCTTGGGCAAGTCACTTAACCCCAAATGCCCTGCCATGCCCCCTCCAAAAAAAGAAGCAAAAAAAGAGTCTTTGGCATCCTGAAGTCAAAGCTTAATGGAAGGATCAAGTTGAGAGCAAAGAATGTTTATGCAATACCAATCTTAATGTACACTTCTGGCATGGCAAAATGGATGATAATGGTTCTAGAAGATGTCTAAATAAGAACTCATATGATAGTAACAAAACACAGGACTTGGCACTCCAAGGCATCTATAGAAAGATAAATAATATCTTGCTATATAAGAGGAGGCAGAAGACTGATAGATTGTCTTAGAGCATATGATAGATTGAACATTTACAGATATATCATTGTAATACAAAGACTTCATTTAAGAAAGAAATAGTAAAGGCTGATAATAGGTATATGCCACTGGATACATTGAATGTAATCAAGAGTTGATTTGACCCTATGAAACAATTAAGATCCAAGAGCGGAATGAAAAGGCACTCCTTGAGGAGCACTTGAACTCAATTGACAATACTATATGGAAACAAATAACTTTTGGGAGGAGAGGTAAGGATCAAGCATTCTTTCAGTTCTATGTTCCAGGAACAGTGTTAAGTGCTTTACAAATATTATCTCATTTTATCCTCCCAACAATCCTGTGAGGTAGGTATATTTATGATCTCCATTTTATAGTTGAGGAAACTGAGGCAAATAGAGGTTAAGTGACTTCTCTTGGATCATGCAGCTACTAAGTGTCTGAATCTGGATTTTAACTCAGGTCTTCCTGACTCCAAGGCCAGCACTCTACTAACTGCAATACCTTGCTTCCCCCAACCTACAAATTGTTGATTCATATAAATTTGCTTATAGATATAGAGGGCTTTATGTTATTGATTCAGAATCAGATCATCAACAGAATTTCCAGATAGGTTAATTTTAAAGGGCCTGGACTTATTTATCAATATAGGTTATATAACAAAATGGCGGCAATTGAAAAGCATTTCATTGTAGGCTTTAAGAAAACTTGGCCTTCTATGTGGCAGCTAGGTGGCACAGTGAATAGAGCACCGGCCCTGGAGTCAGGAGGACTTGAGCTCAAATCCAGCTTCAGACATTTAACACAAAAACTAGCTGTGTGACCTTGGGCAATTCACTTAACCCCAATTGCCCTCCAAAAAGCAAAAAAAACCCCAAACTTGCCCTTCAACCTATGAGCAGACAACTGAGTTGAATGATATTAAGTCTAATTGTCACCATTGCTCAGTTAACTTCTTACTGGTTGTCCCCCATACCTGGTTTCCTTCCAGGCTGGGTCATCTCTTACATGGCATCTTTCCTAATTCTGTGCCCCACCCTCCTTTATTTCCTTCCGCGGAACTTACTAGTTCTCTCCCTACTTGAGAAACTGGTTTGTATACATTATGCCTTGACTTATCAATATACATGTTGTTTTTCCTCATTAGCATTTCCTCCTCCATGAGGAGAATAATAGATTTTATGGGGGAGGGGGTGCTTATATCCTCAGTTTAATGAACAATTCTTGGCATATAGTAGGTGTTTAGTAAATGCATTTTGAGTTGAATTAAATTATTACTAATCACATTATTGACTTCAGTTTCACTTAGACACCACCCTCAGTAATGGAGTAATGTAATGGAAATAGCTCAAATACCATCTCAGTCACATATTTCTCATCTATGCAGTGACTGTGTTGGACTAGATGGTCACCAATATCCCTTCCAGCTATAAAGCCTATTGATTGTAAAGGAAGATTTTCTTTTGAAACCAAATTATTGTATAGAGGAAGATAGAAACTCATAAAGAAAATAAGACATAAAATACAAAATGTTTATTCGTACTTCTGGGTTTCTGTCATTTCCAGATAAATGCTAAGGTTGCTGCTGCAGTGGTTAGAATGCCTTAGGGTGGGGAGAGCCCCTATCAATGATCTCCCAGAAAAATTGCTAACTAGAAGTCATGCCATCAGGTCAAAGAAAACAAAGTTATTTGATTTGAAGAAAAACCTCCTTCCTTTCATTTCAGTAATTTCATCAATATGGGGAAAGTGATCATCTTAATTTGACTGTATAATAACCCCATAATTGCCTAATAGATTGTCTACACCCTAATAACTCCTACAGAGTCTATAATTATTGCTTTAAAAAAAAGTATTGGGTTTTCCATGAATACGGTCCATACTTATGGAACAAATTGGTTTTAACTCTTGCCTTGAGACAACTCAGTCCAGTGGAAAGAAACTAGCTCTGGAGTTAGAGGACCTGGGTCAAATTCAACCTCTGATGCTTACTATCTATGCGACTTTGGATAAATTACTTAACAACCTCGCTGGACCTGTTCCCTCATCTATAAAATGAGGTGGGACAGGATGCTTCTGCAGTTTCCCTTCGGCATGCATCTGGGCATCAAACAGAGAAACATGCAAAGCAAATTTGGGGTCAAATAGGAGGAAAAAAAGGAGGAAAGAGAAAAGAGGGAAATAAGACCAGTGAAGTTGGTGCAGTGGATAAAGAGCTAGAGTCAGGAAGACCTGAATTCAAATCTGGCTTCTGACATTTACTAGCTGTGTGACTATGGGTGACTCACTTAACCCTGTTTGCCTCAATTTCTTCATCTGTCAAATGAGCTGGAGAAGAAAATAACAAATTACTCTAGTATTTTTGCCAAGAAAACCCTAAATGACAAAGAATCATATACAACTGGAAATGACTGAACAACAACAACATATCCCCAGAGTCTAATTATTCCATGTTTCTACCCCTCCTCCCCTGCTCCAGGAAACTGGTATTTCCTATAGCCCCAGGTCTTGCCTCACCTTGAAAGGTCTGTCATTCATGCTCCATATTACTCTCTCTATTTCTCTGTCTCCATCAATGCAAGTCACTTTTCACTGCTCCTGAGTATGAACTCAATAAAGAGTCCCTTGGGTGTCTAGTGTGACGGCATCAATAGATGCTGGGTTTTCTGTGAAAATACAGTGTTAATTTTTTTCAGGTAAGGAATAATAGACCTGGAAATTTTAAAGTAGGAAGCAAACATTGACGCTTCAGAGGATTTCATGGAGCAGCGGCCCACCCTCCAGGGCTGCAGATCAAAACCTATAAAATATCCTTTTTGTGCTTGGACTCTAGGTCTTCCCTAAAGATGAGAAATTTTCTTGAATTTATTTGTGTATCTTTCTAGATATTAACAACCAGAGGGCTGCTGCAAAAGGTTGCTTCTATTGTATCTTTAAAGTCAGCTTACATAATTTTGAAAGATGTATGAGAGAAACCCTGTTAGGGTCTTTAAGGCAATGGCCTTTCCCCCCTAATTAATCAAATGTTCTATTTAATCAAAATATTTTTCGTAACAATTAATAGGAATAGTGGTATCTTATGTCTTAAGGCCTTTTAGTACAAATGTGATGGTAAAGATGTGGAATATGACTTGTTAAATCCTGCCTGTTTCAACTCCCTTTGAATGTCACCCTCCCCATCTTATTCAAACAAAATTTTCATATTTAATAGCTAACTGACATTTTCTCAACTACCTATTTTCGGTTCTAACAAATCAGAAGTTTCACTTTATTTTGATTATTATCAAGCCTTGTTATACTCCCCTGTTTCAGATACCTTGAGAACTGATCTCTCAACATCTTCAAAGTTACACTGTCTCCAGAATGGAGATCTTCTGTGTCTACTTGGTCCAGTTCATCTGCATTAACATCTTTGTTTCCTTCATTGCCACTTTCATTCCCTCCTAAAGACAATCTTTCAGATGTGACAGCTTTACTGTCCTTGAAGTAGAAAAGAATTTACTCTAGAAATCATTGTAGATCTTTTTCATCTTTCATTTGTTTGCTGTCCTTCTTCCGGTTTCTCCCTTAGATACCCTTGGGATGACTTCATTTATTTATATCTTTCACCAAACTTTTCTTAAACTGTTTTTTTCTCTCTACTTCTCATTGTTTTAGAAGGTTGTACATACTTATCACACTCATGCACCATCCTTCTCTATAAATGAGATTATATTCTAGACCAGAGTTGTCATTAGTTTCCCTATATGTATTTTTTCCTTTGTTCTCAAAGACAACCATGACACCAGGGAGATGATGACATGACTTGCCATTGAATTGAATTTGAGTGAGGGAGGGCCGTGAAGACCTTATCTTAAAAGGGGCGAGGTCTCTGATTGCATCCTGGGCCATCTCCAGTTGCCCTGATCTATATCTGGTCACTGGACCCAGAAGGCTCTGGAAAAGGACAGGCTGGTGACTTTGGACAGCCCCTACTCCCCCACTGAAATCCAATTCAGTTACAAGTAACGGCATCATCTCCCTAATGCCATGGTCCACTTTGAAAACAAAGGATAAACCACAACCTGTGACTAGTCCAAGCTGTCCAAATGGAAACCCAGCTGGCCAGTTCCAACTGGGCAACTCGGCCCATCCTCTCCTGGTTTCCATATACCTCTGCTTGCCAAGGAGGTCCAGTGTTTGCTGACTGAGCAGATTTTTAGGCTCTTGGTCTTTTCATTATGGCACTTGATTAATAATGGTTAAACTTCTCATTGAAATTGTTGCCATAGGTGTAGATACCCTTCTACTCCATCCATTTCCCATCAATAGCCATTAAAATAGTTCAGATAGGATTTGTTTTAATTGTGTTCCATTCCTTTTTCTAATTTTTTATTTTGAATTTAATTTCAATTTTTACTCCAACAAGTTGATGGGTTTGACTATAAATATATAGCTAATTTAGGAATAATGCCCACATCACTATAGAATAATTTCTTGTCTGTTTAATCTCCCTAGGTCTCAGTTTCCTCATGAGGAAATGAGGACATTGGGCTAACTGACCTCTGAGATTCCTTCTGGATCTAGAGTTAAGATTCTAGTGCAATGTACTTAATTTCTCTGTGTGTATGTGTGTGTGTGTTTGTGTGTGTGTGTGTGTGTGAGAGAGAGAGAGAGAGAGAGAGAGAGAGAGAAAGAGAAAGAGAGAGAGAAAGAGAGAGAGAAAAAGAATGTTATTTGATATTCATCATGTCCCTTGACTTCCAATTGCTTTTTTCAAGGAAATTATTCATTAGAAGAGAAGTTTCTATATAATCTACAACCTTTGACTATTGTCTTTGATCTTTAAATTGTGTAAAATAGCTTTTCTTGATAGCAAGAAGATCTATAAAATCTTTGCTGTTCAGACAATTGTGGAAGGGGTCTCTCCATATTGTTTTTGAACTGAATTGAAAAATTATTATTGTTATGTACCATATTTACGTTTAAAGAGGGACCTTTTGGAGATAATCAGTTGACCCAGAGGGGTGACCTTAATGGGGGGGAGGGGGTGGGATTTCAGGCAATGATCAGGAAGGAATTTTAAAATGAGAAGGGCTAGTTTTTAACATGCCACCAGAAGGTGGTGTCCTATCTTGCATTTTGTGACCAAGAGATGAGTGGTTGGCTCTGACTCAATGGGTCAAGCTGTGACCAATTCAATTTATGAGTGGGTGTGCCTATAACTGGGGTGGAAGAGGGAAAGAAGAAGGAAGAGGTTAGAAATGACTTTAAAAATAACACTTGTCCTAATTTGAGATCCTTACCTAATTTCTGGCTTTATAGGATATTTTTTGTTTTAATCAGCAGAAGAAACCTCATGATTGTGGCGACTTTTCTTGGGCTATCTTAGTCTTTAGTAGCCCCACAAAGGAATGCCAATTTCACAGCCTAGATATTACAAATGTTTGGCGTCTACATCCTAAGAATGGAAATATTTGTACTATTAATAAATCCAAATGAATACTCTGTTTACTCTGCAATGGCTTAGACATTTTTTTTCCCCTCTGAAACTTCCTGTCATTTGTGGTATTGCTCTCCGCAGACCTTGCACGAGTCTCTGTGGTAAATGCTGGGTATTTACTTAGAGTTGGCTATAATTAAGCCAATTTGGATCTGGAGATCAATTTTCTGATCTCTGACTATGGTGAGAATATTCACTCAGAATGGTTCTGATGCAAGCTAGATATAAATAATGGTAGCTCTGGCTGTTTAGATGTGTGCTCTTTCTGTGATGTAGCCACTTAGATTAAAAAAGAAAAGACTTAGGGGAGAAATGGAATAATGTGGTTAGTGGCTATTACCTTGGAAAAAAATCAGACCAGGCCTGAGGGATAAAATTTCAGGAAGAGAAAAGATACCAAAAGACAGAGAGAACTGTCTTGACTGATTAGGACATGCAACATTGTGGACCTGGAGCCAGAAAGACCTGGATTCAAATCTAAATTCAGACAATTAATAGCTGTATGATTGTGGGCAAATAAATGTTATCAGCGTCAGTTTCCTCATCTATAAAATGGGTATGATGATAGTTGGGAAAGTCAGGCAATCTTTTTGTGCCTGCATTCTTTCTTTTGCAAAGTCAGTCTCTCTTTCTTTCTTTCTTTCTTTCTTTCTTTCTTTCTTTCTTTCTTTCT
>NW_027185903.1:31164700-31185900 GCF_028583685.1 Petaurus breviceps papuanus
TTCTTTCTTTCTTTCTTTCTTTCTTTCTTTCTTTCTTTCTTTCTTTCCTTGTTTCCTCCCTTCCATTCTCCCAGAAGGAAATGTAAATTTCAATCTATGAAACTTTTTTTCTTAAAGATCAACCTTAACCCTAAATCACTCTGGCTCTCAAATATGGCCAATAATAGGTCCCAGGCTAAGTCCTACTTGGTCATTCTTTAGATCCTGATTGACTTAGAATGAATGTAAATATAAATTGTATCTATTTTGCTCAGCAAGGGCCTTTGCCTCCCAGATCTGTTTTTTAAATTTTGTTTTGTTTTGTTTCTTAAGAGGTCATTCTTTGCCTCGTTTCTTATTAAGCCTTAGTCACTGAACAGGCTTTGCCTCAGTCAAACTGAGACCTGTTAAAGACCTTTACTTGAAAAGGCCAAGGTCCCGCGCTGCATCCTGGGCCATCTCCATTTGTTCTGATCCATATCTGGCCACTGGCTCCAGATGGCTCCAGAGGAGAGAGTGAGGCTGATGACTTTGCACAGCCCTCCCTCACTTAAGTCTAATTCACTTGCATGTCATTGCATCGCCTCCCTAATGTCATGGTCCTCTTCAAGAACAAAGGATAAACAACAGTAGCAGCAAAGAGGTTACACTAGAAAATCTCAAAGATCTCTTCCAACTATAACATCTTATGGTATTTCCTAGACCTCAGGCCTTGGGTAGCTCTGGGTGACAAATTTGACTTTTGGAGCCAAGAAGAATCTTATATATTGTGTAATTTTGTCATGGAAACTGGCAGGAATGGAAGAACATTTTGAGGATGAGAATGAGCTGGGACATTCTCATTCCAGAAATATGCACATTATCCAATTGAACTCAGATAGCACATAGTGGTACCTTCAGGCTATTACAACTATATCTCCAGTGGCAGAAGCTGGTGAAATAGGGAAATATTCGTCAGTTGCAATTTCACACATTTCAACCCAATAAGAAATTATTAAATGTCTGCTATATGTAGGGCACTATGCTGGGGACTTGGGATACAAAGGAAAAAAAAAAAGAAGAGCAGTCCCTCATCTTATGGAGCTTATCTTCTATTGGAAAATATATAACCCACAAAACAGATAAGTAAATACAAGATAATTTAAGGAGAGAAAGGACACAGACCATTTGGGGGAATAGGGAACCTGTCAGAGTTGCCACTATGCCAAGCCTTGACTGAAGCTTGGCATTCTGAGAGACAAGAGTCAAGGAGTGAGTGTATTCCAGGCCTAGAGTACAGCCCACCGTGGGGGACGAATTCACAGAGGCAGAAGATAGAATGCTGAGCTTAGGGAACAGTGCACCCACAAATTTGACTTGAATGCAGAGGGCAAGAACAATAGTAAATGAATAAGTCTGGAAAGGAAGGTTGAAACCAGATTGGAAAGGGCTTCATGCCAAGATGAGAAATTTATATTTTATCCTAAGACAATAGAGAGCAGCTGAAGATTCTTGAGCAGGGGAGAGACATGTTCAGCCCTGTGCAAGTGCACCATTGTTTGACTTTTTGACTTACCACTTTTTTTCCTCTGCTCAGACTTCCATGAATGCTACTCACAGCTTCAGACACTTAGCACCCACATTGCACAGGTAGTCAGGAGGGAGTACACCCCAAATGGAAACCTCTTTGTTGGAAATTTGTTCATTTTTCTTGGAATAGGATGCAAGGAACTCTTTCTGAAATATTTTCTCAGACACTCAGTATTGAAATTGATGCCATATTGTCTTCTGTTTGGCCTGCAGCATCTGCCTTCTCCAGGTGCATCTCCTCTAATTAAGCCGGACTTAAAGCGTTTTCTCCATGCAAGTACCAGCTTGCCCAGAGTGACCCACTTCATCCTTCTGCTATCATCATTTCCAAGAATTAAGGAAGAGAATAAGTGCATTTGGGATTCTTTTGAGTCAGGTTTCAGCTAATTCACTGGCTTGCAAGGCAGTGATCTACGGACAAATCCCACAAGGAGAGAACATGCTTTTGCTCAGTACAGAGAGTCAAGGCCTCTCTTTCTCCTGAGGGGATTCACTTAGCTTGAGCACATAGCCAGGCTTACTACCACTCTGATAATAAGCAGGAGATGCAGCATGGGGAAAATTGGTGGAAGCTTGAGTTAAAGGAAGGGCCTGTGCGTGGGATCAGACTTTGCTCTTGCCAACCCTTTATCTCGGGTACATCAGGATGAGGCCTTTCTACCTTCTGTTTTCTTGTTACAAACAGGCCTCTGAGGAAAGGATTAGAAGAGAGAGAGATCTTTTTGTTTTGTTTTTCTCACCTTCCTAGTATAACTGGGGAGCCCAGTGGATGTACCTGGACACCTCCACTTTTGGCAGTCAGATCAGGTACACTTTTGGAAAGCTTCTTATGCTCACCTCTACCCACGTCTCCCTCTGGGAACATTGAAACTTCATTTCTAGCTGAACATATTTTATTCCAACATGCAAAGAACGGAAATAGGTTTGACCTCTAAGGATGAGTTAGCAAGCAAATAGGGCTAGTGTTCTTCTCTGTCCTCACAGCGTCCCTTGCATAAGAACTAATAATATCATAAAAGGAAGTCTCAGTGTGCAGTTGGGACTTAGGAATAGGGAATGCCTGCAGAAGTCCCAGGCCTGTTGCCACATGCCTGCCTGGGGATTTGTGCCATTTAGCCAGATTGTCCCAACTTCACTGGCCCCACAGCCCATGGCATGGCCACCACTATTGCTGTTGCTGCATCATTGCTGATCAGTGCCTGAATCCTTGCTGAATCCCCTACAAGGATGACTGGCCTCTTTGTTCAGTGATCCTTGCTTTTTTCCCAACTAGTCCCTGTTTTTCAGCCCCATGGTGTTATTGGGGAAAATCCTATCAGCGCCTTGGCTATACTGGCTTTCTGTTACTTCTTTTGAATTTACTACTATTTTTTTTGGGGGGGGGGCGGGATCCTCCTATTCTCTCCCTATCTCATTTCTCATGCTCTGTTTTTCCTCTTATTTTGCTCTCTGATGCCTTATACTTTTCTTTAACCCTTTCCTTTCTATTTCTGTTTCTCTCTAGGTCATTTAACTGTCACTCAAAAGTAGCTTATAATCAGGGGTAAAGGTAGCTAGGATGGAAAGTGTTCAATGCATAAACCAGGGGGAAGATGCTAATTTGCTTTAAGAATTCCTTTAATTTACCCTTTAACTGACTACATGAGTTGGAGGTACATAGACAGAACTTTCACATGTGATGAGAGTGTAATCCAGTGGCAGTGAAGGTTGGAAAAAATGTACCAAACTGTGGAAACCAATGAAGGAAAATGGCATCCCAATGATGGACTCTGGGAGACTATGCATGTGTGCATGGGGAGAGGAAAGTAAAAACATTTGACTTTTTCTTATCTCTTATTAATTTTTTTCTGTAAGGTAGTAGAGCCTGTCCAAATTAGCCTGGTCTAAGACAGGTTCTCCAGGTGTGACTAGGAAGAAAGCTTGCAAAAAATGACTGGTTATTTCACGACATTGAATGAATGGATCAACTGACTTGGGAATGAATTGACCAGTATGTTTTGTAAAAATCATCCTACCTCTGGAGTCAGAAAATCAAAGTTCAAATCCTACCTCTGATACTATCTGTGTAATCTTGGACAAGTCATTTAATTAAGCTTCATGAATTCAGTTTCCTCACAGATATAAAGTGAAGTAATTAGACTAGGTGACCACCAAGGTCCCATCTGGACTTCAGTACATGATCCTATCATTGAAAAAGTTCAGTAGGCTCCATTGACAGTGTGAGAAGCCATCATTATTATTATCATTATTTTCTGGTGCAAGAAGATGCAGTTTGGTGTTGTGTGCAATTAAAGCATCCTGTGGACAAAGGACATCTGGGTACCTTTGACCTTGCCCAGGTTCTTGCCTCTCAGTCATATAATTGGGGTTCCAAGTGTATCAAGTTCAATCTGATACAACACTTTCCTCTTGTTCTGAACAATTCAGGCCCTCCTTTTAGGTGAATATTTCTTGCCTTTGACATCCCCTGGATGTTAGAAGAAGAAAACTAACTGTGTCTTATGAAGAGCTCCTGAGAAGAAAGGTGCATTCACCTGAGTCCTATTGTATTTCTCTTAACCTTTAATTTGATCCTTTTGATTTGCTTTTTTAAAGAAATTTTAAATAACTCATTTTTCTCTTGCTTCTTGTTCTATTAAGGCAGGCAGGAAAAAAAAAGGAAAAAATTGCTTGAGTTCAGCTTGGAAATGTGCCAGCTCATCTTGAGCACTAATGACAGGTTTGAAATAGGAGCGGAACCAGATATGAGGATGGTGGCAATCAGAAGTGATGCATTGACAGGAGTGCAGAGACCTTTCAATGTGGTATTTCAGCCAAACAAGACTGGCATCTGAGGGACATTATCAAGCCAATCTCGCTCATTTATATGGTCAGAGCTGTGCAAAGACGGCCAGGTTTTGTATTTTCCCTTTTGAATTAAATATAATACATGTCAGAGAGCCTCTTTCCACCGACAAGGACAAGCAAGAGCAGATCGATAACAGCTTCCCAACTCATCAGCCTTAACCCTACCATCCCTCATGGATGGAGCAGGATTCCAGTGTGGCTTCTCTGTGCCTCTTAATGATGGGAGTTTCTCCTAGGCTGCCAGCAAGGCTGCCGGCAGGGCAATGATGAATTTGGTGGTATAGACAGACCATACTTAATCTATTTGCTTGAAATGAACTTCTTTTGCATAATTGGGTGCACAGTCCTCATATGGTAGATTAGTATGATCACTGACAACTGGGGAAAAGGGGAACCAGTTATTTCAATGTGCAACAATTAGCCATCCCTTCCTTTAACACCCACCCTTCCCCTACCACCACCAACCCCACCCCCCCAAAAACCCAACTCTAATCCGTACTTTATGATTTAAGCCTGCTTTCATGGGTAGCAATTTCTAAATAAAAGACCTAACTAAACTTGCCCAGAACAGTGCTGATAGGCAAATATGTTGCTAACATCCTCTGATGCTTTTTAGCACCTGGCTAAAACCCTGTGGCTCCTGGAACCTAATTGTGCTCAGCAGGCTGGTTTGATGTCAGTGACATGATAATTGTAACCTTTTCCTGAGGTGTGTAAATGCATTAACCGGTGTTATTATTTCTGAACCATGGCTAACACTGGCATGGGGAAAATGGAACAAACAAATGGAGCCAAAGCTTTATTTTCAAAAGTCAGTACAGCCCCTTTTCTTCTCCCTTAGCTCTCCAAAAATCACACGTGAAGCTACTTTAGCATTTTTAGTTAATACAAGGCCATAATCTAGATAATTCCTGTTATAGCCTAGATGCAATAGTTTGAGTGCTTAAGGTGTCAAAAATCTGAAAGCAGGATTATTTTTTGAAACTTCAGGACCCACATTACACCATACAAGACCATATAAGTGATCACAGCATTATCTTGAAGAATTGAAGTTTTTCTTCATCTTTTTAAAGCAGATATCTATTTCCCTTTAAAAGTAAGGAAGTAGAAATACATTGGAGAGTAATGGACAAAAAAATGGGTTTACAGTTTGAAGGTATTTATGTTTCAAACCCTGCCTTAACCACTAATTATTTGTGTGACCATGGGTGAATCACTTAACCTCTTTACTCATATGTAAAATGGGTATAATAATTTCTGAGAGGTGATTTCAAGAATCCAATTTGAGGATATATATTTTTATGTAAAGAATATATTATATTGAGGCAGATAGGTGGTGCAGTGAATAGAGCATCAGCTCTAGAGTCAGGAGGACCTGAGTTCAAATCTGGCTTCAGACACTTAACACAAAAAATTAGCCGTGTGACCTTGGGCAAGTCACTTAATCCCAATTGCCCTGCCTTCCCTCCAAAAAGCAAAAAAAAAAATTAAAAACAATATATAATATTTATATATAAAGAATATATGTTTTTCAGTCGTGTCTGACTCTTAGTGACCACATTTGGGGTTTTCTTGGCAAAGATACTGGAGTGATTTGCCATTTCCTTCTCCAGCTCATTTTACAGAAGAGGAAACTGAGACAAAAATGTTAAATGACTTACCTAGAGTCACACACACACACACAGAGCATTTTTAAAATCTCAAATATCAGGTAATAATATTATTTTTTGAACCATTAATGTCTTCAGACTGCTTGCTTTTTTATTCCTCCTATAAAAGGTGAATTTCATTTTCTCCTCGCATAGCAAAGGGATAGCATATTCCATTCCCATTTAATATCACAGGGGAAGTTAAGTTCCAGATTAGGCCCTAAATTGAAGAGTCAAAGAACTATAGGATTAAACTTAGTATGAATGGCTATCATCAGTTTCCTATTTTCATTTCTGAAAATGAAATGAACCTTAAATGCTACTAAAATAATTAGTGTGTATACAGTGTGTGGTAGGGATGGCCAGGCACACCCTATTGTCTCAAAAAAAAAAATTTCCTGAATTTAATTTAATAGGGCATGTGCCTTTCTTAAGTTAGAACATGGATTATTATCTTATGCAATTGGTGTTGTAAAAATGTATAGACAACATTCACTTGCAGGGTGAGTCTCTACTACTAAAATATGATATTACCTTCACTCCTCCTTCCCTTCCCCTCTGTTCTAGAAAAACAAACAAACAAACAAACAAACAGTCATTTAAGGTGCAACAGTGTCAACAACAGGTGTCTACAGTATTGATAATCTTTTTCTCATGCACTTAACTTAACTAGTCTAACAAGCCAGTTACTTTATATTTTAATTCGTCTTATTAATTTTTAAAATATTGTAGCAGCAAGCACTCCAGCATCCACAGGGTGGCTGCCAAAACAGGTTCTTAGATCTGCTTTTCTAAAGGAAAGCAACTCAAAATGGGTTAAAACGTTACTTTAATCAATCAAATACACACACACACATATCTTTTGCCTAGTTCAGGTGGAAAAGGTCAGCAGCTCTAACTTCTAACTTCTAACTAAAGAAGTTACAAGACAGAGAAACAGATCAAGCAGACAGGCTTCCAAACTGTCCAACCATTACATCCATACCAAATCACAATTACCAGAGAGGGAAGCATCAACATTTGGGTTTTAACACAATCAATCAAAAAACCAAGCCAATACAGGGGGATCTTTAAATTCCATTACTATTACAAATATGAATTTGTTTGATGTTAAGATAAGAGATTGAGCAGACAAAATGAATTATAATGACTGTTTGGATAGTGATGTAAATACCTTGGACCTCTTTATTACCTCTTTATTACGAAATTACATGAAAGGGATGCTGCTTCTAGTTTCAGAGTTTGAGAAAGAAGCTGCAGCAACAAGATTTGTCTCATTTCAGGTCTTCCCTTCCCTATTTGGAGTTATCAAACGTTCCATATGATGACCTTATCTGTGATATTCTTAAAAAAAAATTAGAATGTTAATCGTGGTTATGTAGAGGGTCTTATTAGCCTGGGTTGAATATGTTTCCTAGAAGTAAACTAAATAATAAGAAAAAGAAGTTTTTAATCCATTTTGAATGAAAAAGAATATGTGATTATTATATAGTCCAGAGGGGACAGGATATTTTGTTTTTATTGCTGTTTCTTCTTTAATGAAGCAACCACCAAAGGTCATAGTCATCTAACATTAATTGATAAGGCATCCAGAAATAGTCACAGGGGTAATGAATGTTTAAAAGAAACCCCGCTGTTTAAATCTCATGCACTGAATTTTTCTTTTGGTCGAGTTTTACTGAAGGTAAACCTATTGATATATTATTGTTAGATGAAGGTAAGTAAACTTACCTATCTTGGGAAGAACTGTGCCGGAATTGAAGGGTTTGGGAATAGGGTGAGGCATCTTTACAGGTCACAATGATAAAGTTAGAAGTTTTGAAAAAAAAAGATATTTCTATATCTTGTCAAGAGGCTCCAAAATATGGTTTCATAATGGCAAAGCAATGTACAACAATATCCTTAAAGTGTCCCCTGAGTAATCACATTCAAAATCATTTTATAGTGGATTCATACAACATCTTGCTGCAAAAGATTGTGTTTTCACTAAAAGGAAAAATGTCTCAATTGATGGTGATACTACTGACTGTGGTCACCATGTTGAATTGACAATGAAAAACACAGTCCAGTTTGTGTATGTTTAGGGATGATTAGCAATTGATGTTCAAGCTCTTTTTGACCAGTTAATGACATTGGCATTCTTCAAACTGATCTGAGATGGCTGTTTTGTTTTTTTGTTGTTGCTTTGGGTAGGGGGGCAGGTAGGGCTATTGGGGTTAAGTGACTTGCCCAAGATCACATGGCTAGTTTTTTGCCATTAAGTGTCTGAGGCCAGATTTGAACTCAGGTTCTCCTGCATCCAGGGCTGGTGCTCTATTCACTGAGGCACCTAGCTGCCCCCAAGAGATGGTTGTTTTAAGGATGCATCTGCTGTCTGTAAGTACTATCAGGGTTCAAATAAAATGTAAAGAAGCAATGAAATGCACATTGTTTGGACTTTGGCTTCATATATGCAGGCACTTCAAGCAAACAAAACTGTCTTTGATGCTTTTCTTGTTAGATTCTTTCTGCCTTGGGATTGGAGTCAGTAAAATCCGAATTCAAATCTGGCCTCTGACATTAATTAGCTGAGTGACCCTGAGGAAGTCACTTACCAGCTGGCTGCCTCAGTTTTCTCAACTGTAAAAATGGGGATCATAACAGCATCTACTTCTTAGGGTTACTGTGAAGATCAAATGAGATGGTTTTTTGAAGCACTTAGCACCGTCTCTGGCATATAGTAGGTACATTTCCTTTCTTGTTTCCTTGGAGGAAGGCAGGCCTGTGTGATGTGCAGTAATGAAGAAGATTTCATAATATTTCAGTCGAAGACTTGGAAGTCCCAGTGAAACAGAAAACTGTCACAAAGAACAGAACTGTTGCAATAAAACCGCACCACCGCTGGACAAGATGTACAAAAAACTTGTTAAGTTATAAAGACAACTTGCTTTGTTCATGTTAAAATATAAGGCTGTGGGCTTATCCAGGCACTAGACTCATTCTGGTTCATATTTTCCCTGTCCATGATGCCCTTTCTTCTCCAGATGGTGGTGAAAATGAATAAAAATCTTCAAGCAACAGATCTCCACTTAATTGCAATAATTGGGGCAAAAGCTCAAGTAAGTAACTCTTTGGTTATGATGGGAAATGGCTCCTAATACTTCCAATCTATTTTCAATGATGGCATGAAAATGTGTAGAGAATGATATCTTGATTTTTTTTTCTAGTTAAGAAGATTACTTTTTTTTTTTTGGCCTTTTGGAGGGCAATTGGGGTTAAGTAACTTGCCCAAGGTTACATGGCTAGTTTGTGTGTGTGTGTGTGTGTGTGTGTTAAGTGTCTGAGGCCAGAACCGAACTCAGGTCCTCCCGACTCTGGGGCCAGCACTTTACTCACTGCGCCACCTAGCCAGCCATGCGCTAGGAGAAGATTGCTTCTATCAAAGGCACATTTGAGTCCCAGCATGACATAGAGATGAAAGAGGAGAAAGAAGGTGGCTTCATTTTACCCACTAGATAGACTTAAAGATCGCCCACATTGACAGATTGGTAACTGGAGATTTATGATATTGTGACTTCAGTGGAAAGCTCCTGAGCTTAGACATTGGAGAGGAAGGGAAGGGAATAGGCATTTATACAACATCTATTACACACTGAGTGCTATGCTAGGTGCTTTTTACAAATATTACCTCATTTGATTTCCACAACAACCCTGGGAAGTAGTGTTGCTATTCTTTGCATTTGACAGATGAGGAAACTAAGGTAAACGGAGTTAAGGGACTTACTCAGGGTCACACAGCTAGTACATATTTGAAACTAGATTTTAATTCATCATTTCTTAACTCTAGGCTCAATGCTCTATCTATTGGGCCATCAACTGGATGACAAAAGAATGATTGACCTTGACATTGAAGTGTCCTTAGATGATTTGGAAGCTGGAGATGGATGGCTTTGGGGTAATGATAGGTCTATTCTTAAAGGTAGTGACATTATGAACATCACAAATGTGAAGCTTGGTTGGGATGTTGTTCAGTTGTTTCAGTCATGTCCAACTCCCCCTGACCCTGTTTGGGGTTTTCTTGGCAAAGATATTGGAGTGGCTTGCCATTTCCTTGATTGGGATAAGGAACTGGATTTATCTTCTGTGTTTTAGGTCTTTTATACACATCTTCAGTGCTTTGCAGTCTAAACTATTACAAATCAACTATGGAGCTGATAATCTTGTCTCTACTCCTTTCTGCTTTTGTCAATGTGGGCAAGTCTCTTCACTTTTCCAGATCTCATTTTTCTTATAGATAAAATGAATGGGTTCAACCCTAAAACCTCTGATGCTTCCTCCAACTCTAGATTTCTACTCCCATAGCTCTATGAATTCTTTGATTGAATTCCCAATATTTTAGGCATGTTGTCTTATTGTTAGCATTTCTTTTTTTTTTCTTTTTGGGAATGGGGGAAGGCAGGGCAATTGAGGTTAAGTGACTTGCCCAATGTCACATGGCTAGTGTTAAGTGTCTGAGACTGAATTTGAACTCAGGTCCTCCTGACTCCAGGGCTGGTGCTCTATTCACTGCACCACCTAGCCACCCCATTAGCATTCCTTCTTACACAGTTGCTAATTGTTTCCATAATTTGTTCTTTGACCTACTCATTAATAAGGATATCATTACTTACTCTCCATTTAGAACTATATCTTTTGCTTGCAATCCCTGAATTAATTTCTATATTATGTTATGGTCTGTAAAGGATGTGCTTAATATTTTTGCCTTCAGAATGAAATAAGCAGAACCAGGAAAACAATATACACAATGACTATACTAATGTAAATGGGAAAAAAACCCCACTAAAATGAAGCTGTAAACTGTGTAATTAGAATGACTAATCTTGGTCTTAGAGAAGAGGTAAGGAAAAGAACCTATTCCTTTCCTTGGAGAGCTAGGGAAGTGGGGGCACAGCTGCAGATGCTTCTAGATGTGTTCTGTTTTGGTTGGTTTTGTCTAAACTTTTTTTTTGTGTCCTTGGATGGTTAGTGTTATTGGAGGTGGTATATTTGGAAATGACTGTGATGCAAAAAAAGCATTAGTAAAGCTTTTTTTGAAAAAAAAAGTCATATCAGATTAATCACATTTCCTCTCTTGAAAGTCTAAATTGTAGTACATTGCAGGGATACTGAAGTTACTTCACACATAATGTGTTTGGATTTTAGTGAGCCATTTGACAAAGGCTCGTGATAGCCTTGTTGACAAGATGGAAAAGTCTGGCCTGGACGATAGTACAGTTAATTGGATTCAGAACCTGTTGGATGATTAGCCCCAAAGTGTGGCAACTAATGAATCAGAGTTAACCTAGAGGGAGGTCTATAGCTCTGTTCTCATTGGTGTTTTTGTTAATGGCTTGGATGAAGGCATGGAAGGCAGGCTTATCATATTTGCAGCTTGCATAACGTGGAAACAGAAAGATTTCATAGATTTTATGACAGAATTTGAATGCAAAAGTTCTTACCAGGCCAAAAATTGGAACTGAATCTATACTGATTAAGGATAAATGTAAATTTCCATGCTTGAGTTAAAAATTAATTGCACAAGAGCTCCTTTG
The DNA here is from genome assembly GCF_028583685.1 of Petaurus breviceps papuanus. Taxonomy (NCBI): domain Eukaryota; kingdom Metazoa; phylum Chordata; class Mammalia; order Diprotodontia; family Petauridae; genus Petaurus; species Petaurus breviceps. Next base: position 31,176,315 of record NW_027185903.1, read on the forward strand.
GAGGAGATGTGCTGTTGTTCTTTCAGTCATGTCCGACTCTCCTTGACCCCATATGGGCAAAGATACTGGAGTGGGTTGCCATTTTCTTCTCCAGCTCATTTGATAGATGAGGAAACTGAGGTCAACAAGGTTAAGTGATTTTCCCAGGGTCACACAGCTAGTAAATGTCTGAGGCTGGATTTGAACTCAAGAAGATGAGTCTTCCTAGTCTGGCATCCTATCTATTGTGTCACCTAACTGCCAGGAGGAGATGTGGTTAGAAAGCAATTCATTTGAAAATGTCTAGGGATTATACATTCAATATGAGTTGACAGTAAAACATGGTGGCCGAAAAAAAGGCTAAATGTTATCTTCCATGTATTCATAGTGCCCAGAATTAAGGAGATGATGGTTTATCATACTCTATGCTGGTCAGACTACATTTAGAATATAATGTACAGTTTTGAGCATTGCATTTTAAGAAGGTCATTGACAAGATGGAACATCTTAAGAAGAAGGTAGATGGGAAGCTGTGCCATTCAAGAATTATTTTAAAGGTCATGAGGATATTCAGAATAGAGAAAAGAAGACTTAAGAAGAATGAGATCTCTGCCTTCAATATCTGAAAAGGTATTATTTGGAAGAGGGATTAGACTTAATCTTTTTTTCCTTTGGGGGGGTGTAATGTAATTGCCAAGGAAAGGCAACTTCCCAAGGTTCAAAGTACCAGCATAGGTGCTCTCCATTTTATTCAGTGACAAACCAAGAACAGAGAAGGTCAAAACATGACATCATTCAAAATACAGCATTTACTAAGTGTGATTAAATAATCTCCAAGGACTACCCCACCCCAGGACCTTCCAATCATTCAATCAATTACAAAGTCCCTGGTCTAAATACTTCTCCACCCCTAGGCTATACCTTCATTTAGTCCACCACAAAGCCCCTCTTCTCAAATGGAGATTAGTTTCCAAACATAAGTAAAATACATTCATTTGCTCAACCATAGAACACAAAAAGGTCAAAAGTTCCCCACCCCTGGATCACAATTGAATCTACCCTAGAGTTACATCAAGTTTAAGCTCAGCACTTAATACCCAAATGGAGATCTTTTCTTCATCTTGACACGAGGCAAGTTCTCAGCAATCTTAGTTCCTGGGGAGACAAGGCTTAGCAAGGCCACAAGATACATTGCCAGTCCCTTCATTAATTCATCTTCTGTCTGTAGAACAGTCCTAGAAACCCTGAAAACATTAGCAAAGCCCTCTTCCAGGATTTCTGTAAACATACAACAAGAAAATCCTTCTTCAGGGCTTCTGAACCAACAGAAAGGTTCCCAGACCCCTGCAACAACAGCACTGTCCTTCACCAGTGGACAGTATTCATTCTGTCTGCAGGACAGTCTCCAGACCCCTGCAACAACAGCACTGTCTTTCACCAGTGGACAGTATTCACTCTGTCTGCAGGACAGTCTCCAGACCCCTGCAACAACAGCACTGTCCTTCACCAGTGGACAGTATTCACTCTCTGTCTGCAGGACAGTCTCAAGGCTTCTTAACCAAAAGCCAGGTTCCAGGACTTCTTCAACAACAGGACTGTCTTTCACCAGTGGACAAATCTGGCAAAAGAACATCAAAACAGACAGACAAAGTACCAGCAAAACAGCCATGTCTCCTCAGTCCTTTGCAGCTCAGGGGGCAGGTCTCAAAAGTCCAGGGCAATTCAAAGCAGCCACCAGCAATTCTCTTAGTCTCTCTCTCTCCACGAGGTGCTGCTTCCAAAAAGGTCTTCTGCCTCTCTCTTGTTTCTCCAAATCTACGTCACCAGCTCCTCCCAGTTCAGGACTTTCTTTTCACATCAACAAGTCCATCCCACAGGTGGGATTAACAAGCTCTGGGTTTTAACACAATCAGTTTGAAAACCAAGCCAATACAGGGGAATCTTTAATTGCCATTACTATCACAGGGGGAGAAAGCAAGGCAATTGGGCTTAAATGACTTGCCCAAGGTCACACAGCTAGTAAGTGTGTCAAGTGTCTGAGGTAGGATTTGAACTCAGGTCTTCCTGACTCTAGGGTCAGTACTGTATTCACTATGCCCCTTAGCTGCCTCCCTTTTTTATTAGACTTAATCTAATTTTAATCCTAATCAGCTCTGAGAAGACAGAACTAGAACTGATGACTTTGAAATTGTAGAAAGTCAGATTTATAAATATTAAAAATTTTTCAGAAATTAAATTAACTATCTCCAAACATTATGAGTTTCCTGCAGCTAGACATACTTAAGCAAAGTCTTGATCGATGACCATTTATTGAAGATATCTTGGGGTGTCATACTTTGGGGAAGGAGTTGCATTATATACTTCCTGACTCTAGGAATCTATTATTCCCTCAACCCCCTTACTTAAAGTGCTTTTCATGGCTGGATGACTGCTTCCCCCAGCCTCCATGACCTCCCTCTACATCTTCTCTCTTGGGTTTCTCATTCACTTCTATGACTTCAACTATCACTTCTATGGAGATGACTTCCGTATCGGCCCTGACTTCTCCCCACAACTCTTGACTAGCATTTCAAACTGCCAAAGGGATACCTCCACTTGCATGTCCTCCCAGTACTCCCAACCCTGCCTGTCTAAATGTGGCCTTGTCATTTCCCACCCCCCACACCCTGAATGCTGCTCCTCTTTCTAACTCTTAAAGTTCTGCTAGTGATATTACCATCCATGCTTATAAACTTGAAGTCAACGCGGATTCTTCTTTTACCTTTGTCCTACATATTCTCATATTAAAATACTTTAATTTTGTTTTTTCTTTTTCTTAACTTACTTTTTTCTTAGAACGATTGATTTCATTTTTTCAAGTAAGAAGTATTTTAAAAATTAGTTTGTCTCTATCGCTGTTTTCCCCACTGATCAAATTAAAAACAAACAAATCATGAACTAAAACAAACAAATCCTTCAGTATATAGCTAAAGTTTGGGAAAACAAATTGCCCCAGTAGCTGCTAGCTAGAGCAGTGAATAGAGCACCTAACCCTGAAGTCAGGAGAACCTGAGTTCAAATCTGACCTCAGACACTGGATCACCTTGGACAAAACCCAATTTCCTTGCCTTCCCCCCTCCAAAAAAAATGTATATCTCTTTCTACATTTTAAGCTTATCACTTCTCTTTTGGGAGGTGACTGGTATGTTTCATTTTTGTTCTTTGAGACTTGCAGTTTATCATTGCATTGATAAGAGTAATAAAGATTTTCAATTGTTTTTCTTTAGCATGTTGCTATTATTGTATAAATTGTTACACTAGTTCTGCTCATTTTTCTTTGCATGAGTTCATAAAGGTCTTTCCTATTTCTTATGAAAATGCCCATTTCATTATTTATTATGGTACAATACCATTCCAATATATTTATATGCCACAATTTGTACAACTATTCCCCAATAAGAGAACACTCTCTTACTTTCCAATGTTTGGCTACCATTAAAAGAGCTGATGTATATATTTTTGTACATATAGATCCATTTCCTTTCTTTGAAGTAGAAGACCCAGTAGTAGTAGAACTGGGGCAAAGGGTATGTACAGTTTGGTAATATTAAAATATTTAAAAGGACCAGTGATCTCATCAGGGAAGGGACATATTCTCTCCCACAATATAGATAACACACCACCCATGCTTGATCATTCTGTGACATTCTTGTTTATATTTTCTCATTAATCCTCCAGAGAGGATCTACCTAATGGGTTGGAGGTCTTCCTCTAGGCCAGTGGTTTCCAATGTCTTTTGTTTCTTGAAACCCTTTCAACAATCAAAATTATGTATTGTGCCTCCCCAGTGTAATTAAAATATTATTCATCATATTTTGCAATTATCTACTGCTAAATGCACCATTGAATAATTTTCAGTGTGAAAGTCCTGGATCATTGTCTCAAACCTCTTGAAGATTCATAAAACCACTACAAGGGGACTACTGTTCTAGGGTAGCATCTGTTCTGTCTTGTTCTCTCTATAAGACTAACCCATATTCTCTTTTAATCGTACATTCCTTGGGTGCTATTCCTTTTTATCTTTCTCATTGACATCTCTTGAATTCATGCCCTCCTTGCTCTTTTCATCCCCATCACCCTAGTTTAGGTCCTCCTTAGCTCATGTCTGAATTGTTACAGAAGTCTCCCAGTGGGTATCCTCTCTCCTTGGCCTTTGTCTCTCCATTTTTCATGGTCTGGCTTGTCTGGTCATTTTGACCATACTTGTACTAGTCAGGTTATTATGAGGAAAACACTTTGGGTTCTTGTTTGTTTGTTTTTGCTTTTTGGAGGGGGGAAAGCAGGGCAATTGGGGTTAAGTGACTAGTCACACAGCTAGTAAGTGTTAAGTATCTGAGGCTGAATTTGAACTCAGATCCTCCTTACTCCAAGGCCGGTGCTCTATTCACTGTGCCATCTAGCCATCCCCAGGAAAACACTTTGTAAAGCTTAAATGTCTATACAAATGTAAGCTAATGTTTTTTGATTGTCAATCATAATTATCATCACGTCAGCCTATAGCCTCAAAACCTTAAATATTTCCCCATTCTCTGTTCTGTAGAGGACAAATTCCCCACAGCTCAGTGGTGCAATGGATGAATACTGGATCTGGAGTCAAATTTGTTTCCTCAGAAACTTATTAGCTGTGTGACCCTGGACAAGTCACTTAACCACTGCCTGCCTCAGTTTCCTCAACTGTGAAATGAGGATAATAATAGCATCTATATTCCAGGATTTTTGTGAGTATCAAATGAGAAATAAGTGCTTGGCACAGTGTCTGATACATAGTTCGTGTTTAATTAATGCTTTTCCCCTTCCCTTCGCTTTTCCCTTTCCCTTCCCAACTTGGTTCCAAGCCACTTTTTCTGTCTCACCTGACACTATTTCCTATCATGTCAAAGTAACTCCACTCCAGGCACCAGTTTGAGTTAATACTATTTCTGAAGATTGATAGGACATTTTTTCTTAAAATGAAAGGAATTGATTCAAGTCTCCTGCTTATTTTGGTTCCTGCTTGTGGTGTTAAATACACCTCCATATGAGTGATTGTCTGATAAATCAGGGTTCATGTTAGAGAGAAGGAAAAGAGAGAGCTCAAATATATATAGATTTGTTGGAAGATATGTTTTACAACCAACTAAGCCCCTAGGAAGACTGATGGGGAGAGGGGAAGAGGCCATATAGTTTCAAGTTCTTCTCTAGCACAATTATGGCCAGCTGTTCCAAAGATGGCTTCCCCATTTTCCCCTTTTGTACAGGAAAGGTGTCACATCTGGTGTTTGCTGGGCAGTCCTCCTTACTTCCCAATGATCTAGGGGGCAGTGATTGTGGGGGGGAGTAAAGGTGTTACCTATTACCTTCCTTACCAGTTTTATGCCATGGTATCTTTAAACATTGTAGGTGGTTGAGAGGGCCAAGAGGGGAGGACAAGAAGACAGAAGAAAAGAATGACTCATGCGCTGTGTCTGACTTCAGGTCTGTTCTCATAGAGATAGGGACGTTGGTTCTCATGACCTTGACTGAGCTCTCAGGAACATACCTCTGCTCGTGCTGTCATGAGCTCATACAAAGAACAAAGTAGCCAAAGTATGTTCACAGTTTGAATTTCTGATTTGACCTTCCTGAATGCGTCTCTGGTCTTTAAAGTATGCTCTATGTATAAGCGAGTAAACATTCATTCAAGGTCTCCTATTCGGTGCTTTGTATCTATGAGACAGGTCAACCAGCAATCACCAGGGGTCAGGGGAAAGGTAGAAGAGGGGCTGACACATGCGCTCTGTGGACAACATTCTTTTCCTGAGAATATCTTCTGATTTCTGACTTTGAGCCTCTGTTCCTGTGGTTTCCTCTTTCTTAATTGTTTTGCTCACAGAAAGGTTTGTTTGATTGTTTTGCATTTCTCCCCAGCAGTTAGCCCAGTGGCTGGAACATAGCAAGCACCTCATGGATGCTTGTGATTTAACCCATATTTCAAGGTCAAAGCTTAAATGCCAGTTTTCCCTGAATAGTCTTCCTTGGTTCATAAAATCAAATGCACAATTCAACAATCATTCTCCTTGACAGGGGGTGAAGCAGCCTTTACTTAAACATGTCTAGTCTTAGGAAACTCCTTATCTCTTGAGGAAGCTGATTCTTCCAGCCAGAAGTATTTTCTTCCTTATCTAACCTCATACCACTTTATACTCTCAAGCACTTATATTCTAATTTATAGTTTATCCCATTCATATCATATTTACTATATTGACCTCTTATCTTCCCTAGTGAATTGTCAACTCCTCAAAGAAAGGGACTATTTCCTATTTATGTTTTTATCTCTTACCAAACATTTCTGAAAGCATTGCACATGCCTAATAAATATGTGGTAAGAGAAGCAATTGGTGAATGAATGACCACTCAGGTCCCCCAGCAAACTATAAGATGATAAGTCACAAGACATGTTGAAGATCTGGATTAGTATAGTTTTCTCACTGGGAGTTCCCTATGCCAATGAAAGTATAGGTCTAGACTCGCTCCACCCCTAAAAAATATCATCACTGTTAAGATATTGTGTTTATGGGAATAGGAATAAACACTCATGGGGAATGTCAGAGTTGGAGAGTCAGTCTGGTTCATCAAACATAGTAAGGTTCCCTAGGAAAAAGAGATGAGGCTTTAATGTTTAAGTGATTCTGGAACCTAGGATGAGCTTATTGAAGCAGGAGTTTTGCTTCCACAACAACCACACAGTATTTTCCATGCAGGCACTGCTGATGTGTCTTATTTCCCCATTTTCTCAAATGACTCAATGACTTTCAAAAGCTTAAAAAAGTTAATGGAAGAAACTGTCCTGGTAAAAGCATGTCCTAGCTTGAGGAGGTTTAACTGTTGCAGCTTATTTTAAAGATAAAGAGTTATATTTTCATGTTAATTACTTCTTGATAAGGCTTTTTCTCCCCGTTTTTGGAGGGCAATTGGGGTTAAGTGACTTGTCCAAGGTCACAAGGCTAGGTTTTATGTTAAGTGTCTAAGGCCAAATTTGAACTCAGGTCCTCCTGACTCCAGAGCCAGTGCTCTATTCACTGCACCACCTAGCCGCCCCTGGCTTTTTTTTTTTTAATGAACACAGCACTTGAGTAGGTATGGGACTGGTTACCAAGAATAGACCATTGCTGTAATTCCAGGTCCCCGTTAGTGGGCAACCCCTGTTCCTGCCAAGGTCAGTTCTGCTCAAGGCCCTTGAGCAGAATCTGATTCAGAAGCAAGATTTTCACAGAGCTCAGACTTGAACAGGAAGGATCAAACAATAAAATCCTTTACTTAGATTTCAGAGCTAGGCCTTAGAACAGTGTCGGGGAACCTGCAGCCTCAATGCCACACGTGGCCTTCTAACTCCTTGGGTGTGGTCTTTTGAATGAGTTCAAGTTTTATAGAACAAATCCTTTTATTAAAGGGATTTGTTCTGTGAAGTTTGGATTCGGTCAAGGGGCTGCCTTTGAGCACCTACAGGGCCACATGTGGCTTTGAGGTCACAAGTTCCCCACCTCTGCCTTAGAAGGTCTCTTATTTGGCTATATGGGCAATATCCAAGTTTCCTGCTGGGAGCTGAAAACTGCTGAAACATACTAGGTTCAGGTCACAATTTTGACAGAGGCTACACAAATGCCATTATTTATGGTCCTATCTGTCCGAATGTCTCTAGAGCTCCTTATTATTATATTATTTGAATACTATTTTCATATTGTTATAATATGATCTCATTACACCATACATTATGAGTAACACTCATGCCCCCATAACACATCACAAGTATGAGTAGGACTTTGAGTAAACTCTCTGGCTCTCAGATTTCTCATGTGTTAAGTGAAGGGGTCTCTAAGACCCAGCCCAACTCTACATCTTATTTTTAATTTTATAAGACATGCTCAGAAGGTTGGGAGATATGTATGTGAAGATGTCAAGGAAATACCACCAGATGTGGCCATGCACATGGTTTTTGTCCTTCAGTCTGGGAGGTGCCTTTGCTTCTGTATGTTTTCAGTATTTAGGATACTGTTGGGCGCTAATTTCATCTCCCACTCTATCAACCTCCTGCCATGTTTCAAGTTAGCTTACTTTCTGGAAGGTAGAACATAAGCTCCTTGAAATCAGGGACTACTTCTTTTTTTGTTTTGAACCCATAGAACCTGAGAGGGAGAATATCTTAGTGAATAGAGATCTTGATGAAGACATAAATGAGTTCAAGTTCTAACTCTGATATATACTGGTCATGTGATCCTGGGCAAGTCATGTTAACCTCCCATGCTTAACCTCTAAGCAACTCTCTAAATCTACTTTTGGAGACAGAGAACTAAAAAAAATATTATTGACATATTTTTAACATTTGTTTAAAAATTTTTGAGCTCTGATTTCTTTCCCTCCCTCCTACCCCTCCCTCACTCATTGAGAACACAAGAAATGTACTATCAGTTACACATGTAAAATTGTGTAAAACATATTTCTCTATTAGCCATGTTGCAAAAGGAAAAAAAAGCAAGAAAAATAAAGAAAGTAAAAAAAAATTATGCTTCAGTATGCCTTTAGACTCTATCAGTTCTTTTTCTGGAGGCAGAGAGCATTTTTCATCATGAGTCCTTCAGAATTGTCTTTAATCATTGTAGTGAAGAGAAGAGCGAAATCATTCACAGTTGAGTATTGTACAATATTGTGAGATGGAGGGTTCTGAACAAAGTTCTCTATGTTAATTAAATCTTAAGTCTAGTCCCTAACCTTGCCAGAGCACCCACTCTAGTTCCTGGTGCATGATACATGATTAATAAATACTTGTTGATTAGCTGATTGGAGCTACTAATCAGTTTTCAATTCAGCAAACACCTACCTTGAATAGAACAGACTACAGACCTTTATCTAGAGGGGATTCCTGACCATAGTCCAAGGAAATCTTTCAAGTATGTAAATATTAACAGGAGGGGAAAGGACAGTGAGCGTTTGTAATGCATCATGCAGATAGAAGAGAAATTTTGTTTTCATTAAAAATACTATGGCAGAACTATGGGCAGAGGGAATCTCTAGACACTGGCCAGTTCCTACACAGATCTTTCCTTGTCCCTTATTAGCAATACATTCTCTGAAATTACTTGGCATATCTTTTGTATTTATTTTTCAGGACCCATAGTGTTTCCTAAAGCAGGGAGTATTTGTGGTTTGTGTTTTTTTTCCCCCTCTGTATCCCAGTAACCAGGACACTGTCTGGCACAGAGTGGCCTCATAATAAATGCTTGTTGAATTTAATTGAATTGAATCACAGTAAGACCCCTAAGAAAGATGCAATCTGTTCTAATTTCTATACCATAGAGAGAAGTCACGTGAAATAACTAACAGGACAAATTCAGACCTATCTCTAGGATAGGGATTGTGCCCTGGACCCTTGGAGCAGTCTGATGAAGCCTGTGGACTTCTTTTCAGAATAATCTTTTTAAATGTATAAAATTAAATTTATTGAATTACCAAGGAAACCAATTATATTGAAATAGTTATCAAATCTATCTATCTATCTATCTATCTATCTATCTATCTATCTATCTATCTATCTATCTATCTATCTATCTATCTA
>NW_027185903.1:31185910-31209945 GCF_028583685.1 Petaurus breviceps papuanus
CTATCTATCTATCTATCTATCTATCTATCTATCTATCTATCTATCTAAAACAGGTCACAGACTCCAGTTTAAGAACTGTTGGTCTATGCTGTTGGAAGCACTTCCTCTGAGGAGTGCATAATTGTCACTCAGTTACAATGGGAGTAGGTGCCTATGTGTTAACATTCATTGCCAAACTTTAAAAAAAAGCTAGTATTCATTAATTGATTCTTTCATTTCACATATTGCAAATGTTTATTTTCCTTATAGTCATTTTTTCAGTAGTGTCTGATTCCTCATAACCCCATTTGAGGTTCTCTTGGCAAAGATACTGGAGTGGTTTGCCATTTCCTTCTCCAGCTCATTTTACAAATGAAGAAACTGAGGCAGAGTTAGGTGACTTGCCCAGGGTCATACAGATAGAAAGTATTAGATTTGAACTCATGAAAATTAGTCTTCCTGCCTCCAGGCTTGGTACTCATGTAACTGCCCCTGGCAATTTACTAAATAAGTATGGTCTAGGGTCTAGACAGCTGGCCTCCAAGACAGGAAGCTCTGGGTTTCAGTACTTCCTGTGCTGTATCATCACTGTGCAGTCCTGGTCACTCAACATCTGACTTCCCCACACAACTTTCTAACTCTTTAAGTTGCAGAATAGATGTCTTCCTGTCATGATAGAAGGAATTTCTTTGACAGGAATTCTCTATATCAGTGAAATTGCTGGTCCAATGAAAAAGACAAAATGTAGTGGCCTGGGCTAGAGATGAATAAAGCTGAGCCTCTAAGAGTTGTGACTCCAAATGCTAATTTAGTCAGACAAGCAGTGAGGCATCAAGAGCCTCTAGCCAGTATTCTGGTCATGGGCTGAATGAAGAGTTGTTTTTGACTCCTTGCCAATCTCAGTGTGTTCACTGAAGAAGTGTTTGCTATATAGGAGCACCCCTGTCTAGATGAACTGAAATATAGCAATCTTGTTTGGACTGTCTCTGAAGGAAATTTCCCAGCTGCTCCAGTGCCAATGTCCCATCATTGCTTGCAGCTGGAAGGCTGCTCCACCTGTCTACAGCCTGGCCTAGAGAAGATAAAGCATTTCAAGGAGAGGTAAGAGCCGGGGCTGTGAGAGTGGAGAGAGGGTTTTCATTTAAATGAAAACAGAGGCCAGTTATTGGCGAGTCCACAGAACCACAAGATAATTTGACACCTCATGTGATTGGGGGGTAAAGAGCCTTGAAGCAGGTGCAGCTGTAACAGTAATGTTGGCAAAACATTGCTGATGAGTCAAAAGAAAACCCTCAGATTTTCATGGGAACAGTGCTGAATTGCAGCTGTGCTGTGATTTCAGAGAACAACCAAGTCACAGAGTCACAGAACCACATATAGAATGGAGTACATGAAATTTCTCCTGTGGAAAAAGAAGGGCTCTAGGAAAAAGGACAGAGAAGGAAATGCCTAGCAACCCAGCTTTTCCCCTGCTTCTGCTGAAAGGTTGTTATAATTTCAGCTCTATATTTAGTTATCATTATTCTCACTTGATATAGAAGAGGCCCCCAAACTCCTGGCACATAAGGAAAATGCTATTTAAACAATATTACTGCATTTGGAAATATCTTTCTCAGATTGCATCTTAATCTAATCAGGTCAGTGTCTTGCATGAGACCCAGGAGGCAGGTAGGCTCAGACTTAGTTGAATCAAGAGGAGACAGATTCTAGAGCCCTGTATCTACAAGTAGAAAATTATAGTGGTATTCAGTTTCCCAGAAATATAAGTAGGATGAAAAGAGACAAAGATAAACAGAGACAGGTACAGAGACAGGGACAAAGACAGGGACATAGAGAGTCACAGACAAAAAGAATTTCTTTTAAAAAGTGAAGGATAAATTAAAATCTAGCCCCAGACCAACCACTGACTAGCTTCCCTGGCATTCAGTTTCCTTTTCTGTAAAATGGGGATAATGTTCTCTGTTCCTCCACTCCACAGGGTTGTGAGGGTCATATGAACTAATGAATGAGAAAACATTTTGTAAACTGTACAACTCTATGCAAACATAAAGGGAGAGTCTGAGGACAGTGACTTCAAGGGTAATGATAAGGAAGACAATGGATGATCTCTAGGAAATTCTGCCACTGTCAAAATGTCTGTATAGGAGAATGAAGAAGGCTATAAGGGCTATGGCCAACAGGGGTGGGGAACTTGCAGCCTCCAGGCCACATTGGGGTTCTCTAGGTCCTCAAGTGCAGCCTTTTGATTGAATCCAAACTCCACAGAACAAATCTAGTTTAGAATCAAAGGGCTGCACTTGAGGACCTAGAGGGTCACATATGGTCTTGAGGGGGCAGGTCACCACCCATGGGTTAGGAGCTACAGTGAGTGGACTTTGGGGTTAGCCTGAAATCTCTGGAAGTTGACCATGGATTGTCCCATGACTACATGTGGAGGTATGGTCCATGCCCCAGCCAAGCTCAGAGATAGTGTTATAAACTGTTTCTGGTTATCCCTTGGGGAATGGTACTGGGGGACAGTTAATCTGGAGCAGAGAGAGGAGATAATTCTGTCCCCGCAGCTTCGGCTTTCTGTTCTCAGAAGAGGCTTCCAGACAATTTTGGAAGGCAGCCCCAGTTATCGAACCCCAGTAGATAACCATCCGTGTGGCGTCTGCATTAGGCAGGAACCTCCGTAGCCTACAGGCGAAATTCAAGCAGGGAACATGCTCTTTCTTCCCTTAGTTACTTGTTCTTGGATTACTAGACAGTAAGAGGGAATCAAAGGCTATTGCCAACTTCATATATTGAGACCTTTGTGGCCAGGTGCTGAAATAACCTTCCTTTGAGGGCAAGTAAATTCCCTCAATTGATGGAGCAGGAGTCGCTCCAGGCAGAGGCTTCAGTTGTTTCCCCTGCTTAATTGCCTTGCTCCCATGGCTCTGGGATCAGCTTCAATCATTCCTTCTGTACTTTAGGAGCTCCTGAGACAGGTTTCCACTGGCAAAGATTCCAGGCAACCGAGGCAATTATCCAGGTTATCCAGGCAACCAAAGTGCTTTTCTCAGGCTTTTATTGGCCAAGCAAAAGGACACCCCCCCCCCCCCACCAATTCACTGGAAAAGTACCCTTCCTCTCTGTTCGCCTTTGCTTTGTTTGGCTATTTGAGACCTATTTTCAGTCAGTAAGGCTGGGCTGAATTGAATAAAGAGTTCATTGCCTCAATCTAGGTCTGGGAAGCTGTCGGGGGTCGAGCAATGACGGGAAGCCATCCTTGTGCAACCTCTTAGGCTGCCCTATTGACATTCCAAAGGGGGGTTAGGTGAGATTTGAGGGAGTACCTAGAAACACATTGTTCCCTAAGGGCAGGGATTAGGTTACCTTTTTATATATATATCCCAAGAACCTGACAGATTATTCAGTACAGTTCATAGAGAGCCACCTTCCAAGGTGGTAAAACCCTGGGTTCAAGACCTACCAGACACATACTGGCTATGTGCCCTCGGGACAGTTACACAGCCTCTCAATGGAAGATGTTCCAGGTAACACTTTAAGACCAGAGGTTGCGCAGAATATGTGTATATTGCATTTCTGGAGGAAGTTCCTCACTAATCTATTCACACACTGAAGAAGTCACAGGCCATGGACCATCATTCCCATCCCCAGCACTGCTTGGCAATAGCAGGTACCAACTTGCATGCCAACTAATGCCAGGCACTCTGCTAAGCACCGAGGATAGAGATACAAAGTGACAAAGCTTTCGCCCTCAAGAAACTCATGTTGTGTCAAGGTAGACAACATATAGATATAAAAGTATGCTTGAATATCAATATGTCCAAATTTAATTTCATATGTACATCAACATGTTCATCAATAATTATTTATATGTGTGTGTAAATATGTATATATCAAAAGAAATATTAAACCATATAGAAAGGGGCACTAGTCACTGCTGGGGAGGTAAATCAATAAAGGATTCAAGAAGGTTGTGTAGAAGCTGCAGTTTGAGATGAATCTTTCGGGACACTAGGGAATCTAGGAGGGGGGCCATTCCAGAGGTAGTAGATGGTCATTGGAAAGGCAGAGAGATGGGATATGGGGTGTGTAAAGGGGAGTGATATTAAATTAAGTTGGAAAGGTAGGGTGGGGCCAGGTTATGAAGGGTTTTAAATTCCAAACGGAGGGATTTATCTTTGATCTTATAGGCAGTAAGGGTTACTGGAATCTATTTTTATTACAAGAATTTGTATAATGTAGTATAATAAAAAGGACTGTACATGAAACTGAAATTTATTATGTACAATTTGCTATTCCTTTTACATATATAATAAATTTATTTGTATTAAATTTATATATAATAAATTTCTTTTTTTCTTTTTTCTCCTTTTTTTCCTCCCCCCCCCATGGCTACCATTAGACACACACACATATATACACACACATACATATATGTGTGTATATGTTACACATATACACACATATATAGGTATGAAAATCATTATATATATACTTTTATTTATCAGTTCTTTCTCTGGATGCAGATGGTGTCTTTCTTCATATATCCTTTGTAGTTCATTTGAGTATAACAGTCAAAATTAATTATTTGCTCAATTTATTAAATAGAGTATTCATATACACACATGAAGCAAGCTTAGGGAAAACTTTTCTTTTCTTCTCCTACAACATAGGAACCCAGCTGAGGGTCTTACAGAAGACCCTTTACTCCTCAAGAAGCTGCGGAATGAAACTGAAGCTATTAAAATAAACCACCCCTTGTTCTATTACTCCATCTTTAGCAATGGTTGAAGCCATATAGGTGGACTTTGAAATTTCCTGCTCTGGCTACCACCTTACTGATGTGTAGAGAGCTGTGTTTGACACTGGGATTTCTTGGGCAGTAAGTCAAGCTAGATTCTTTATTCAAACATTCATCCAGGGTGGAGAAAATTAGGTCACATAAGTTTCCTTTGTGGCTTACAACTCCCCAGCTTCTATATGGGTGGTCACAAAGGCAAGTCACACATTGTATTTTTATATTCAGGTTGTGAAGAACCTAAGAGGCAATGAGCTGTAGTGGCAATCGACTTTAGAATCAAGACCTGAGTTCAATTCTTGGCTCTGTTACTGCCCAGTGTGACCTTGGGCAAGTCATTTTTATCTGACCCTCAGTTTTCTCATCTATAAATGAGAGGGATTGGATTTAGATAAACTCTAAGGCTTCTTCCATCTCTTAATCTGTGACCTTCTAAATGTACAATTGATATGTATACACACACACCAGGAAAAGATTCTGCATGGTTGTGGTAGGGATGGGTGGGTGGCAGAGCAAGACTACTGCTCTTCCTAAGCTGTTGTCCCCTTCAGAAATGTATGAGGACTTCAGCTTACCCGGTGATCCTGTGTTATGGTTCGACCAGCTCTGATTTCCACTGAACATTTTTCCACCCTTGATTGCTTCAAGAATGTCTTAAGAGAGAAGGGGTCTGATGTGCTCTCCAAGAGATGGTCCTGGAGGCAGATGAGTGGTAAAGCAGTGTGGACTTTCCAAGGCTTTTCTGAGAGAATTGGAATGAAACTGATTTAAGCCAACCCCACCCATCCAGGGCATTATTAAAAGGGGAAAATGACATGGAGAATTCTTTGGTCAAGACTAGAATTAATCTGACTGCTTTGAGCTCTAGTGTACCTTTTAAAAAATAAAAGAAGAAAAAAAGAAAAAGAATTGGACATAACTCCCAAGTCTGAACCTTCATCACTGGCCATCTGGCATCCAATGTTTCATGGCATTTCTCAGAAACAACTGGCAAACTCCAGCACATCCCTTGGCATTGTTGGTCTAAGGACTGTGCTTTTAGCACTTGTGTGAGAGACCAGCCCTGGATGTTCTGTTTAACACACTCAGGCAGGTAATGATACTTCTGTAATCAGCACCTTATTCAGCTGAGTTACAATGGCATCACAGCTCCCACAGCCCACAGGTGCTCACTCAGACAGTTGTGTTTAGCATACATATTCTGAGGCACTTGAGTGAGGTGGCAACAGGAGGGAACAAGAAGCTGTGGGCTTCTGCCATCTTCAGGTCCACTTATACAGATGACTCAGCTCTTGTGCCTTTCTTGGTATTAGGAAGGTTGGGTTGTCTTGCTTGATTGAAAACCAGCTTGGCAATAATACTTAAAATCTTGCTTTATAAAGTCATTCTTCTGGATTTTATAGCGGTTAGCAACGCATTGCTCCCATGCAAGGTTATGTCTATGGATGCACCTGTTTGCCATGAAGCATCAAATATTACCATATAATTCAATTCAATTTGATAAACATTTATCAAGTCCTTGCTATATTCCAGGTACTGTGCTAGGTGCTGAGGATAGTAAGACAAAATCAGTGTCTACCTTCAGGGAACTTCCATGCTGCTAGAAAAATGGGATCATGGAGTCAGAACTGCAAGGGACCTCCAAGGAAGTCATTCCGTCCAAGTGAGGACACTGAGATGTAGCAGTGTTAAGAGACATACCCAAGGTCTCTACACAGTCAATGCCAGTTAGGATTTGAACCCAAGGCTTTCAATGCCACATCAATTACAATTTCCACTTCCTCATGCTGCATCCAAGATGATTATTTAGACTTTGTCATTATGGCCCTCGATCTATAATATAATTCTCTAATGTATCAAATACCTAATTATTGAGGCAGGGTTGTTGTTGTTTGCACTTTGTTCTCAGAGAGGACCATGTCATCAGGGAGGTGATGCCGTGACTTGCAAGTGGATTGGATTTAAGGGAGGAGGGCTGTGCAAGGTCACCAGCCTCACCTTCTCCTCTGCAGTCATCATAAATCAGGATGACTGCAAATGGCCCTGGATACATTGGGAGACCTTGGCCTTTTTAAGTTAAGGTCTTTCCCAGGTCTCAGTTTGCTGAGGCAGCACCCATTCTGGGATGAAGGGTAGGTAAGAAATGAAGCAAAAAATGACCTCTTTTACCTAGTCAAAAAGAATAGAAACCAAAACAGACAAAAAAGATCAGGAAACCTAGAAGAGGGAAGTTAAGTGATTTTACTGAGTCATCAAAGGTTAAAGGAGGGGCCAGAATTTGGGTCAGAGTAGGTGAGGATAGGGAAGAGGGAAAATTTCTTCATTAAATGGAGTGGCCAGTTTTGAAGGTAGTTTTATAGGTTGGAGTTTGGACTCTGTTAAGAGTTAGTAGAATCGAAGGATTTAGACCTAGAAGGGTCATTACCAACAATCCAGTCCAACCTTCTTATAGTTAGGGAAATTGAGACCCAGAGTGGTATAGTGACTTGCTCAAATTTGTACATGGCTCCACAACTAGTAACAGTGAGAATCTAAGGTTCAGAACCCAAATCCAGGGCTCTATTTGTTAGGCCTTCACTGGGTTTTGTGTGAAAGAAAGTCAGTCCCTGACCTGTTGTGCTCCCTGGATATTGTCTGAGCATTCAGGTGTATTTGTTGTGATGATCAGGCTAAATAATGTAATTGGAGCCTACTAAGTGCAAGCAAGCACTTCATATTCATTCAGACTTTTGAGAAACCCAACTTAGGGGAAAAGCCACTAAGCATTGAGAGGACTCCTGAATTCCATTATGGTACTCTTGTCAGGAGACAAGGACAGTGCCCCTGTCAATAGTTCTCTGTGCCCCAGAGAGGGGGATGTGTACTCTGTGATTGGATTAAACTCAGTCTGACTGAATCTTCGAAAAAGACAGGCACTTTAATGAAGGACTGGTTCTGCTTTATTTGGTGAGATAAGTTTAGCTCCCACTGCAAGGGCTCTAGTTGTGTATGCTTTGCTTAGATTTAGCTCTTTATATATTTACCCTTACTTTCCTGTCTTCTGCAAAGCTTTTAGTAAGAGGAAAACATCAGATATCAATGTTTAACTATCTTATCCATTCAATTTGAGAATTCAATTTTTTTCTTTCTCTCTTTTGTCCTCTCTTTTTTTCTTCCTTCCTTCCTTCCTTCCTTCCTTCCTTCCTTCCTTTCTTCCTTCCTTCCTTCCTTCCTTCCTTCCTTCCTTCCTTCCTTCCTTCCTCCCTCTCTTTCTTTTTTTCCTTTTTGTAATTAGTTTTTATTTCTCTTGTTTGGGGAGGAGCTGTCCAACATTCATGTTTTCCTCAGTGTATTGGCCCAACACTGGTCTTTATCATGGATGGAATCTCTTGCTCAGGTCCATGCATTGCATTTATTGATTCCATATGTTAAAATACATTTGTTCATCCCTGTAATTTGTTACGAATTTTCTCTGGCTAGTTCCTCTTCAACAGGCATATATGAAGTCTAATGTACTCATGCTCTTAGAGATCAAATACAATACAAACATCTATATTTAACACACCCATATCTAATCTACATCTGATGATTCACTTATTGTGAACAAAATTGTTATAGCTAGTTTCCCTGACAAAGACTTTTGTCAGACTCTTAAAGTCCATTGTAATATTTGAGCCATAATTGAATTGTCTTATAAAATTTTTACTTAACATTGTAGTTTGTAATTGCTCTGACTTAGCTTTATGGATTGACTGATATAAACACTCCTTAAAAATTGTCAGCCTTGATACTGTTCACTTGCAGCTTCCTCTCTCTTTTGCTTCTGGATATCTCTATCTAGGCATTATCTGCAAATATGTCTCATAGGCGTTATCTGCAAGAAACTGTCCCCTCTCACTTTCCTGAATAATAGAAACTAAGTTGAAGGTGTTACAGAATTACTTTACCTCAATAGAATGAAATCTAATACACATATTTATTAAGTAATTATGTAAGGCTCTCTGCTGGTGATGGGAATATAATGGCACAGTTAAATATGATCCTTGACATTGACATCAAAGAGTTTTTATTCTATTGAAGATGTAAGAGGGGAAGGGAAGGGATGGGAAGGGAAGGGAAGGAAAGGGTAGGGGAGGGGAGGGAAGGGAAGGGGAGCGGAGGGGAGGGGAGGGGAAGGGAAGGGAAGGGGAGGGAAGGGGGAGAATACTTCTTCTGGTCCTTCCCCACCTTATGTCTTGGTTTAAGCCACGTAACAATGCACACAATTTGTCTGGGAGTGTTTAGGGAGTGGGTGATTATCCTCTCCTTTTAAGATATTAGAGGGATTAATCCATCAGTCTAGCTTGTTGTCACTTTGGAAAGCACTATTAGGGCCCTGAAGAATAGATATGGGTCAGGTTAGTTTTGATTAAGGGACCAGAGGGGGTGTGTGTGTGTGTGTGTGTGTGTGTGTGTGTGTGTGTGTGTGTGCGCGTGTATGAGAGAGAGAGACAGAGAGAGAGACAGAGACAGAGACAGAGAGAGAGACTGAGAGACAGAGGAGACAGAGAGAGACAGAGAGAGGGGGGGAGAGACAGAGAGAGAAAGAGAGAGAGAGAGAGAGAGAGAGAGAGAGAGAGAGAGAGAGAGAGACACAAAGAGAGAGAACTCTATAGCATGGCAGGCTATGATGATGCCCCAGAGTTAGGGACCCTGGAAAGAAATAAGAGTATCTTGAGGGTACTGAGAACCTGGCAGAGAGAAGACAAAAGACAAACTTTGCTGATACTGCCACATTGCCTTGGGCCAGTTCTCTGCTCCATCCTGCTCACTTGGGTCTTTTCACATAGGTAAATGTCTCTGATGGCTGTACTGAATTTATCCCCATTATAGTGTAATCTTGCTATAGATTGAATTCCAAGTGGATCACCCAAGCACTCACTCAGGTTCCCACTGTTACTTTGATGACATCACTCACATACTACACAGACATGGTCATAAGAACAAGGCAATATGTTACTTTCCAGCACCTGGGTTAATCAGAGATTTATGTACATTTCTTTCAGCATAAGATGGCACATGGCTGAAGAATTGTTCAGGAGACCAATTTTATCTAATCTACCAGAATTCTATTCTTTCTATGATCCCCAAAGATAAGAGAAAAGTTCTTCCCATGACAAACTGACAGCGCCCAAACCTCACCCTCTTACATTAGGAGTGAATGCAGTGTCTATTTGCAAAGTATGTTTTAATATTTTACCCCCACTCCACTTTACAATCTGTTAACTCAGTTGGTTATATCTGCTGATAAGGTCACTGGATCACTGATTCACAGATGGGTCAGGCAGTTTCTATGTGCCAAAGCCAATGATGTTCATGCTGCAAATGAAAATGCAAAGGCAAATACATGCCATGGGTTATAATTGAACAAAGAAGTATGGATAGATCAAAGCATATCCATTATAACTATTTGGAAAAGAATTCTAAGCCCTATGCCATAATGACAGGTCAGTAAACTTACCTCTTTATATGAAGGACAGCAAGTTTTCTTTATAGAGGACATCTCTACAGGGGGCACGATTACCATTCTAGTCTCAATAACTTGGAAACCAGTACATCAGATAATCAAGGGGAAGAGTTTGTACTAGAATTTATAGCTTTTGAGCATGAATGCATCCTACTATAGATGCTGGTGAATGAGACGTTGTCATCTTCCACAAGCAGAAATTAAAGAATGTGTGTATGCGTTTATTTTCTGAGACATCATTTAAGAAATTGTGATTTGGCTTTTTGGATGTCTTTTTTGAAGGCATGCCTTAGTGGGTTCATCTGGTTAATGAAATTTCATAGGGGACTGATGGTAGACTGACTGGAGGAAATCAAAGTGGGTTTGTGGTATGGCTAGCATTGATTTTGCTGGTACATTTTATTAGTAACGTTTATGCCTTAATAATCAGAGTCTTGATTTTTAGCATTTTCTTTGAAATAGTGGCTGTGCACATTGGCACTGGGTTGAATTCTATGTGATGAGAGACAGATTTTGGAGTTGGCTTTAGCACATCATGAAAACTGTGGAATGTGATTTTTAAAGGGTATTTTAATGAAATCCATGAAGGTCAAGAAAGGTGGAAGAGGTTAGAACATGGTACTTGGCAGAGAAACTCATCTTGTGGAGAATAAGAAGCATGGACTTTTTATAACCTGGGGACTTTCTTTTAAAATAGCTCATATAGGATCCCAGAACTGATCCAACACTCTTAGGGTCCAGCCCCTGACTGTGGTCAGTGCTTACTTCCACAAAGGAAGGTGGGGAGGAAAAACAGCTTGGCTTCATAATATACTTCACCAATTGTGTAATGGGGAACATATGGGATGCATTTTTCCTTATGTCTATGCCAAAAAGGGTTTGGCCCTCCCTGGTGTAGAGGCAAGTGAGTTTGCAAAAGATTAATGAAGGAATTATCATATGGAACAGATTACCAAGGAAGGTCATTTGTGCATCTGACTTACTGTAGCTCTGCATTTGCAATGACCCCAAGGACTGAGGAAGAACAATTCCCATCACAGATTATGCCCAAACATGTATGAATAACTTCTTAATTTTCGCCCAGGGTTACACTTGTATTTGTTAGCACCCGTATTGATTTATTAGGTTATTTTTAGTGGACATAGATAGTTCTGATCACTAACCTCTAAGGGACATTTAGGATAACTGGTAAGAATGAGTGAATAAAATACATGTAGAGGAAAGGATGAAAACTTTCATAGCAAGACTCAATCTATCCTTATCCCATTCATTGGCTAGTGAACATTATATACAATTTTGGATCACTGAGAGGTGGCATCATTTTGGGAATTGAACCCACAAAATAAATTCCCCAGCTTTTCTCATTGGAACTAGAAAATAATTATAAGAGGTTGGCCTGACATTTCTCTCTGGCTGTAGATAGATTTAGTGTCTAGTTATTTATTTAAACTCTAAGTCCACTGGGTAAGGTTTGGATTAATCTCTGTGATTTGTATAATCATGGCAGGGAATTCTGAGCACTCAATTCAGGTTGATAAATGGTGTGCCACATACAGGAGAGTGGAACTTCTTTTTTTTTAAGCAATTGGGGTTAAGTAATTTGCTCAATATTACACAGCCAGTTATTTTGTGTGGGTGCCAAGTATCTGAGGCCGGAACCGATCCTGCGTCTCCCAACACGGGGCCGGCGTTCTTACTCACTGTGCCACCTGGCCGCCCCCGAGAGTGGAACTTCTTATCTCTGGGGTATCGTGCTTCTAAAATTTCTCTTTTAAGAGAATATCATGGTCCTTACTGGCTATGCTACCGGTAGGAATTACAGAGGGTTTGCAAAAGAATCAGACAGACCATTGGTACCCTAAAGCAATCCAGGTGTGGGGAACCTGTGGCCTCAAGCCTCAAGTTTGGATTCAGACACGCTTGAAGACCAAGAGGGCCATATGTGGCCTTGAGGCACATGAGCAATAAGAGAAAGATATAATTATTATAGTTGGAAATTGGGTATGATGGTCTTCAGGTAGAAAAAAGAACTGAGATCAGACACAATGGACCTTCAGAGCAGCTGCCCTTGGATGTGGCGCACCCAGATCTTGTAAGCATTGAGAAAAGCTTCCTAATCAGTCTGTGGTACCTACCTACAGTGACTTACTGAAGGTCAGAGCTTTCAGTGGGGTAGGACAGGAGTGTGAAGGCTCCTTACTTAGGGGCATCTGCTGGGCTTTTCAACTTTGATGTAATTGGCAAGAAGATCCTATGTTTTGTTTGGGGGAAACCCAGCTGAACTGGATGGGCAATACAATCACGGGCTAAGGGAAGTTTCCAGGAAGCAGCAGTGAAGGGGCATACCCATGATCGAGAGCAGGCCTGCACAGCCTCTGGCTTGCCAAAGGATTTTGGGTGACCCAGGAGAAACGTAGAGGAAACCTCTGAAATCCTTTGGCATGACGGAGGGCTGCAAGTTATGCACAGGCCTGATCTAGACAGAAAGCAGTTTGCCACAAGTTTGACTTACAGGTCTCACAGAGGCCCAGTTTCCAGGTTTTTTGACCTATTAGAGAGGAAAAAAAAGAATATATGTGTATTTACTTATTTATTCCCCCCACCCCCCACCTCCCTCAGACTGAATAGTAAATGGATGTGGGAATGACTATTAAGCCTCGTGGAGGGAAGTCGACATCCTTCCTTTCCCAATATGGAAGCTGAAGCCAAGGGAGGTGAGGACAAGGTCACATAGCTAGCTTGGCGGAGCTGAGCCTAGAACGAGGATCTACAGCTCGAGCAGGGCTCTTTATAGTATACAAACTGCTTCTTTTAAGTGAATTATTTTTACTGATATGAGCAGAAAGAACCATTGGCTTGACAACTGTTTTTCACTGTTTCCAAAAATCTCTCAAAAAACTGTGAGCCCAGGTTTGGCAATTTTATTTAAAAAAAAAATCAAAAGCCATCATATCCATAATAAAATAAATGATCTTGACTAATACTGGCTTACCTGAATCTTCTCTAATAATTACAACAGTTTGTCTTTTGTCTGATATGTGTCACGCAAGCATGAAAGGCAGTCTGGTTTAGCAGGAAGCCCTAGCCTAGAGTCAGGAGATCTAGGGGAGATTGGCTAGTTCTGTCCCTTGCTGGCTTCACAACTGTAGACCAGTCACTTAGCTCTCTGATCCTCAGTTTTCCTATCTGTAAAACTGGGATGATAATATTTGTTTTCTCTATCCCATTAGTCTGTTAAAGGAATAATTTTGTAAACTGCAAATTGCTATATTAATGTAAAGTTAAAAAGACTTTTTAAAAAACTGGATCTGTGATTTCATTTATGGTGGGAACTTCCCATGAGGAAACTGTCTACCAATATAGATCAGCAACTACTCTGCAAATTATATATTAGGTTTGTTTTTAGAAAGATGTCTAGAGCACTGAGAGACCAATGACTAGCCTGTGGTCACATGTCATCACACAGCCAGGATGTGCCAGGGACAAGACCTGAAGTTGGGTCTTCTTGCCCCAACACTGGCTCTCTATTCACTACACCATTCCATAAGTCTTACTATTATTATAATGGCATAGGTGCTTTTTTGAAGGGTCCATTTATGGAAATTCACTCCACACGTGGAGATCAGCAAATTCTCTGTAATTATAACTTTGGAGGATTGCCTGCTGGTCATCAGGGATTAAATACCTTGCCCAGGGTCACACTGTTATGTTATGTATGTTAGAGACTGGTCTTCCTGGCTCCAGGGCTGCCCCTCTATCCATGATGCCACATTGCCTTGTGCGGAAGGAGGAGAGGGTTTGAGGTCCTTGTAAAGTTTTACAATAAAAATGGAGTTTTATTTGACTATAATTTTAAGAGCAAATCGGGATGGTGAATGATTCTCTCCTGCCCTCAAACCAGGCCTGAATCTCCTACTTCAGCCCTGGAAAGGGGCTAAGCCGAAGTTTTTCTTTAATTGGAATCCCACTCTGCAAAGCACCGATTCTTGGAGTAAACAAGATGGGGATGGTGGTGGTGAAAATGTTGAAATTATTTAAACATAATAAGACTTCAATAAGTTTTTTGGGAAGCACTCATGTTTTTCATTGGGCAATGAGAGGCAGCCCAGACAAAGAGAACACACTCTAAACTGGGGTGCATTAAAAATACAAGAGTTTGGGGGTATCAATGAGTCAGTTTTTAGTTAAGCAAGCCCAGGAAAGAAGACAGATCTTCTAGAGCAGTGGACCTGATGGGATACCCACACTGTCTGCAAATAGCATCCATGAAGCATGGTCAAATTGTAGAAGCAGGGTTTGTATGCATAAGTGTGTGTCTGTGTGGGGGGGGGTAGGGGGGCATTGCAAATAGGGAAAAAGCCAGAAAGAAAGCAAGACAGCCATAGTAACAAGTAGGGCAAAGACAGTGCAAACAGGAGGGCAGATATATAACCCCAGCAGCCAAGGAAGGAGCTTCACCCAGAGAGAGTTTGCTGGCTCATCATCTGCTCTCTCTGAACTCCTCCTACCCTCATGAAAACCAATCCTGAGAGAACCTGGCCTGAGGGCTTGCTCAGCTGTTGATTACAAACAGATGACTGACTGGGAAATGAATTGGGGGCTCTAGAGCAGGCAGAGAAGGTCCTTTTCAATTTATTCCCATGCAAATTATTGATATGCTAATTATAAGTCATCTCATCTGTTTTTCTCAAGTACTACTAGACAACATTACTAACTTAGATGGGTCATATGCTTAAAGAGAATAAAAAATCCTTTGCTTTAAAGACATTCTATAATTCATCCTACAAATTCAGGCTTTTCTCTGAAAGGCTCTGGGAAGAGCATGAGGATGAGGCAGAGAATTTGTGTTCAGATGCCAGCTCTGTGTCTTCATGACTGAGTGGCATTGGTCAAAGTACTTAATCTGTAGGAGCCTCAGTTTCCTCATCTGAAAAGTGAAGGAATTAGACTTCAACCTTTATGTTCTCCTCCATCTCTAAAATAATGATCCTATGGTCTTCTTCTCCCACCCCACTCATAGTTAATTCAAATTAGAGGCATACAAATATAGAGAGGAAAACGATCAGAAAACGATCTAATAGAGCCAAGCAAATCTTTTTCAAAATAAGAATTGCCAACTACCAGTAATCATGTGAAAAAAAATGCGTCAAATCACCAATAAGAAGATAAACAAAACTGAGTTTTCACCTCCCATTCATCAAACTGGGAATGCTTAGAACTTGGTCAGAAAAGAAGACACCAAGGTTATCTTCTGTCTCCTGGGCCATCTCCAGTAGCCTTGACTTTTGCCTTGCCACTGGTCTTTGTGACTCTGGAAGAAAAAGTGAGGCTGACAAGTGCTCCTCTCTGCTTTGTTTAAATCCAATTCATGCTCAAATCAAGACATTACCCAGTGATATCATTGATGTCTGAACACAGAAACACAACCACACAGATGACAAGTGATAGAAAGAAAGGGGAAGGGAATAAGCACTTATTAAATGCCTACTGTGTTCCAGGCACTGTGCTAAAACATTGTATAAATATTATCTCATTTGATCCTTGCAGAAACCTGATCCCTTTTTCATAAGGATAAGAAACTGAGGCATCTCAGAGGTTAAGTGACTTGGCCTTACACAACTAATAAGGGTCACACAGTAAGGGTTTGAAGTCATACTTGAATTCCAATCTTCCTGACTCCAGGCCTAGTGCTCTATCTATTGAATCACCTAGTTGACTCTGTACTTGATGTTGGCAGAGATTTGCGAAGATGGGAACATTAGTACACTATTTGTGGGATGGTGGAATGGTCCAAACACTCTAGAAAAGAGTTTGGAATTATATGAGAAAAGCTGCTAAACCTTATGCCCTAGGGATCTCTCTACTGAGCAAATGCTCCCTGGGAGAGCAAAGGCAGAAAGAACAGTTCCAGGCACCCAAATACTTTTAACAGCACCTTTTGTTGTCTCTAAAAACTAGAAATAAATGGTTGTCCATTGATTGGTGGGAGTATAGATATGTGGAACTCAGAGTCACATGGCAAGACTTGTATAAATGGGTAGAGGGATACACAATCTAATGCCCTTTGACTATAACCATGTAGACAAAGAGAACAATGAATTGAACTGGAACACTGAGTAATTATAATGAATAATCTCTGCCCCAAAGGAGAAATGAAGAAATGACCTTCCTTTCTCCGAAGAGGTGTCAGATTATGAGTATGAGTGCAGGGACATGCTGGAGCCAGCTCAAACTGGCTTGCCAGAGCAGATTGTTAAATTTTCAGTGTGAGTGTTTTTATGCTTTGGAAGTTGGCAAACACTACAAATTAGGATGTGATTTATTGTTTTGCTTATTGCTGAGGCTGAAGAAAATGATGGATAAAATGGTAGTGCTGCAGATTAAGCCTTTGTTGCTACTCCTGGCATTTTAGTCATGTAGGCCTCTCTGTGACCCCATTTGGGGTTTTCTTGGCAGAGATACTGGAGCACTTTGACATTTCCTTCTCTAGCTCATTTGACAGATAAGGAAACTGAGGCAAATAAGGTTAAATGACTTGCTCAGGGTCACACAACTAATAAGTATCTGTGGCAGGATTTGAAGTCAGATCTTCCTGTTTCCAGGCCCAGCCCTCTTTTTACTGAGTCATCTAACTGCCTCCAAAATGCATTAGAGGTACTTCTTTTTAAGAGTCTGTTGTTAAACATTTATCAGCACACCCCTATGGGTTATTACAAACACAGAGAGTCATTTAGTTCATAGGCTAATGGTTTTTCTTGACAGTTTTTCTTAGGTAGAGGGCAGGGGTTCTTTGGAAATAGTAGTTATATCCCAAAATGGCTGATATAAAAATATTTTAAAAGATTATGGAAAAAAATCATAAAATATCTTTGAATCCTGGCTTTACTATTTACTATGTGTATAACCATGGGCAAATATTTTATCACTTAGAGCCTCAGTTTCAGTAACTATAAAATGAGGGCATTGAACTAGATAATCTCTAAGATCTTGCCCATGTCAGGTCCTATGATCCAACTATATAAAATGTATAGGAATGTGATTAGTTCTTTTTCAGAGGCATTAAAAGATTCTTTTCCATTCCTGGCTAGGATAGGGAATATTTCTTTTTTTTTTCTTTCTTTTTGGAGGGGGGAAGGCAGGGCAAATAGGATTAAATGACTTGCCCAAGGTCACATGACTAGTGAGTGTTAAGTGGCTGAGCTGGATTTGAACTCAGGTCCTCCTGCCTCCAGGATCAGTGCTCTATTCACTATGCCACCTAGCTGCCCTGATCGGGCATATTTCCTTGAAGTATAAGTGTGGGGAAGGTCCTATTGAATCAATCAATGACCTCTATTCCAATTGAAGTAATAGAGAGAAGAGAGAGAGACTTTCTAGCCAACTCCTGAGAGGAGTTTTGGAGAGTAGATGAGGCTGTTTCCTTTCCTCCCTTGCAAACCTTGGAGAGCCAGGAAAGGTGTTTTTTCATAGACATTTTGGAACAGGAGTGACTGGTGGTAGTGTCTGCTTCAGGAATTGAGGACAAATATTATCTAGAAGAAAGACAGCTTTAAGATTCTACCAAGATTTCAAATGAAAAGCTAGCCTGTTGTTAAAGGGAACTTTTTGAATTTGGGATCAGCAAATTATGAGCCAGTAAGCTTGACTTTGATTCCTGGAAAGATTCTAGCACCTGTTATTCAAGTGGTGGTGGATGAGCATCTAGTAAGGCAGTGATGTTATCACAAAGATTCAGCATGGCTTTATCAAGAACCGAAGAATGAACTTCCTCAGGAGAAGGAAGCAGGTGTCCTCATGGTGGAGTTCTTTAAGCAGGGGCCAGAGTTCTTGATTATGTTGGCCTAGGGATTTCTTTGGGAATATGACTTAAACTAGATGACTGCCAAGGTCTGCTCCAACTGTGGCTATTTTTATTGTTGTTCAGTTGAGTTGGGTTTTGTGACCCCATCTGGGGTTTTCTTGGTGAAGACACAGGAGTGGTTTGCCATTTCCTTCTCCAGCTCGTTTTACAGATGAGGAAACACAGGCAAACAGGGTGAAGTGACTTGCCTAGGTCACATAACTAGGAAATGTCTGAGGCTGTATTTGAACTCAGGAAGATGAGCCTTCCTGATTCTAGCCCTTGTACTCTCTCCACTACAATACCTAATGCTTCCCTTAACACCTTTCCTCTCCTGTACACCTAGACTGAAAGCAAATAAATATGATGTATGCAAAAAGTGCTGGATTTGGAGGCAGGAGACACTAGCTGGACTATTCCAGTACTTATTACCTGCATGCCTTTGAGCAAGGCACTTTCTGTCTTTGGACATCTGCTTCCATGTCTTTAAAGTGCCGTGGTTTGCCCTAGATGAGCTCTAACCTTCTTTCCAGCTCTAAATTATATCATACTTTAGAACAGTGGTCTCCAAAAGGGGACTGTGGCATAACCTCCAGGGGCTATTTAACCGACCAATCATGACAGTGGGAAAATGGGTTCCATCACACTCTCCTAGTGATAATCAGTGACTGAACTCGCCTCCAACACAATCACACCTTCCTTTAACCCCCACCCACTGCCCTCTATCACCTCACCGTGTAAGCCCCCAAACTCCCCTCTGCCTAGCCAGTATGATGCCTCAGGGCAGTTATAACCAATGGAACCCAGAGAAGCAGCTGCTTCGTTGCTCCTGGAGAAATTCCCTCCCTTCCCAGCAGATCCACCTTCGTTCGCTTCCCCAGGTCATCTGGCGGCTGCAGCAGGTGGTACCCTTGGAAACCAGCTCTACACAACTTAGCAGAATAAGACTTTGGCTCCTTTTCATTTTCAGTGAGATAAAGTAATGATAAAATTGCTTTCTCATAGTAAAGATAAGCAGGCATAGATAGATGGTGATTTACATGAAAGATCTCATCACATCACTCCCCCCCAAACCCAGGTCTCTTCTGGACTTTCTTAACAGCACCAGGGGTACTCCAGTCCCCCAGATTTACAACCTTGGTGTCTTCTTCTGCTCCTTCCTCTCGCCTACTACACATATCCCATTAGCTGCCAAGGCTTGCTGTTTTCACCTCCGCATCTCTCCCGTCTGTTTCCCCCTAGTTCAGGTCCTTAATACCTCTCACCTGGACTATTGTAATAGCTTCCTGATTGGTCTGCCTGCCTGATGTCCCTCCCCTCACCAACCCACCCTCCACTTAGCTGGCAAAGTAATTTTCCTAAAAGAGTAGGATCTGACCATGTTGCTCCCCTACTAAATCGACTCTAGAATCAAATGTTATATCATCTTTTAGTTTCTACTTTTTGTGCAAGTTTTATTACACTCACAATTATTAGCACAGTAGAAAATATATGTAACATAAATAAGTAAATATATAATTGGCCAGCTAGGTAGCTTTGGGAATAGAGCTCTGTACCTGGAGTCAGAGAGACCTGAGTTCCAGTCCAGCCTCAGATACCTACTAATTTCATAACCTTAAACAAATTACTTAACTTCTATTTTCCTCAATTTCCTCACCTGTAAAACGGGAATAGTAATAGCACTTCCCCCACCCCACTTCCCGGGGTGTAGTGGAGATCAAATGAGGTAGTAATTGTGAAGGGCTTAACACAGTGCCTGGCACAGAGTGAGTACTATACAAGTGTGAACTTTTATTTTTATTATTACACACACAGTGGGGGCATATATTCAAAAGTTTTAATTGATAGGGAGGAGCAATTAGGAACGTTTGGAGAAGACTGCTATAGAACACTAGAATTGGGAGGGCCTCTAAGACAGGGATGCTGAGGTCAATTGGTCTGTTGATAGATTTTGGGGAGGGTGTCGTAAACTTAGAATCAGAAAAAGATTTTTATTTCAATATAATCGTTTCCTTTTTAACCTTATGCATTTTATGTTATACATTTAAATTATTATTCTGAAAAAGGGTCCATAAGTCTCACCATACTGTCAAAGGAGTTCATGACACACACAAAAATTAAAAAACCTCTGTTCTGAGATATATCCAGGAGCCTAGAACCCTACCTTAAGGGATAGAAAAATTTAAATGACCAGGTCTCGGATTGATTACCTTAAAAGTTTTTGAGATAGCAAAATTAGCAGAAAAAAAGTTTTAAGTTAGCCAAAAAGAAGAAAAAAAAAGAATGGTTAATGGTTGCAGTGTTATCATGAGTTAATCCATCCAACAAAGTATTTGATTGCTATGAGGGATACATGTCTAAGTCACGCCCATTGTGCCATTGTTTCCAATAGCTCCCTTCTCTCTTCTTGCCTCTACATTCCATCAAGTCTAATGGTAAAGAAGACTTAGAGTCGAACACCCTAGGTTTATTTGTCCCCTGATGCTCAGATATGTGCAGTGACTAGACCAGAAAGCAGGCGCTTTGATTCCTAGACTTGAGTGTTATGGATATCTGCTCTGAACAAGATCCTGGGCCTTTGTAATACAACTTCTGCCTTAATAAGGAAAGGAAGAAAGAGGGAAGGGAGGAGGGAAAGGAGGAAGGAAAGAATGAGGGAAGGAAAAAGGAAGGAAAATAAGGCGGCAGGTAAGAAAGGAGGAAAATGAAGTAGGAAAATTAGAAAGGAAGAAAGAAAGAAGAGAATAGAGAAAGAAAAAGCAAAGGAAGGGTAAAAGAAGGAAGGAGGAAGGGAAGGAAGAAGAAAAGGAAGGAATGAGGAAAGAGAGGAAAGAAGGAATGAGAAAGAAATGAGGAAATGAAGAAAAACAAAGAAGAAGGGATGAGGAAGGAAAAAGCAAACAAATGAAACAGGAGGACTGGAAGGGAAGAAAGAAGGAAGGAGGAAAAAGAAGGAAGAGAGAAAGAAAAGGAGAAAGGAAGGAAGGAAACAAATCAAAAGGAAAAGAAAAAAAGGGGAAAAAGGTAAAGCATCTATCTGGGCTCTTTAATGCTAGATTATTTTTCTGTCTGGTTTCTGGGGCAGTGTGTGAGTCAGGTGGCCATGTGTACTCAGGGTTGGGGATTGAACATCCCCCATAAAATCCCCTCTGTCACCAGCTTATGGTCCTTTGACACACAGTATGTCAGAATGGAGCTATGTGGAGCCCCGTGGATCTTGCAGGTGGAGTGGAAGAAAAGGACAAAAACAGATGAACAGCTTTTAATGTATAGGCAGCTAAGTCCGGATTAACCTCTTGGGCTCTAGTGTTAAGGAGATTTAAAGAGCTCTGCATGTACCCAGCTGAGGGGGGCCTAGTTACTGCTTAATAAGGCCCATAATGCTTCACGAATAATAACCTGGATACACAGATTAATAGAAGAAAATGCCCTGTTAACAGAGCCCTACAGAGCAATTCTCATTTTTTACCAGAGCTGTTGTTAAACAGACCAGTGTATACATTTACAGGAAAGGTACACAGTACAAACACAGATTTGGTGGTACCGGAAGGGGAAGAACTATGAGTTCATCAGTGGAGGGAATTCCTGGTGCAGATTCCTGCTAATGAAGATTAGCAATTCAATTACAACTTTTAAAATCTTTAGAGAGTTTCCTCGGACCCTGACAGGTTAGGTGACTTGTTCAGGGTCACCCATCTAATGTCTGAGACTTTCTTAAATGCTGTTCCATATTGTGTGCTGTGTGTGTGTCTGTATGTCTCTGTATGTGTAACAACCACATGTGTTGTAGTTCATAAAACATTTCTGAAGCCTCATTTTATTTATGTCTCCATGCACGTTTCCATTTTATCAGTTAGACTCTAAGCTCTTCAAACACAGAAATTGCCTTTAATACCTATTGGTGTACCCATTGCCATTGAACAGAAATTTGCATATAGAAATGTTTGATGATTTATTGATGTATATTTGATTATTTACATTAATTCAACAGATGCTAATTAAACATCTCCTTATGTGCAAGTCCTCCTATTTGATGCTGAGGCTACAATTGTGACTTCCTATCTGGACTGCCCATATGAGAAACCCCAGCCATGCTGCTCACTTCACTTCTGGATTACTTTCCTATCTACATACATCTCCACATTGTTTGACTTGTCACTGCCTTCTTTCCCTTCCTCCCTTCTCTGTCCCTTCCTTCTTTTTAGGTCTTTGTTATTTTTGGTTTCCCACCACAAGAATGTAAGTTCCTTGAGGATAGTAGCTATCTGTTTTTCTGGTTTCTGTATCCCCAGCACTTGGCACATAGAAAGTGAGTAATACATGTCCCATCCTTTATCTATCTATCTATCTATCTATCTATCTATCTATCTATCTATCTATCTATCTATCTATCTATCTATCTATCTACCTATCTATCTATCTATCTATCTATCTATCTATCTATCTATCTATCTATCTATCTATCTTTCTATCTATCTATCTATCTATCTATCTATCTATCTATCTATCTATCTATCTATCTCTCTGTCTGTCTGTCTATCTGTCTGTCTGTCTAGACCATCTGTCTATCTATCTATCTCTATCAGTGTACCTTCTATCCTTTTCTATCTTTCCATAATCTCTATTTGTTCCTATATCTATCTATCCATCCATTCATCTAATCTATCCACAGTGCCTATCCATACTGCCTTCCTGTATGAGTATGATAAAGGTCAAATATGATAAGAGAGGTTTTTTTCTCCCTATAATGAGAAAAAAAGTGAGGAGGTGGTAATTATTTCCAGCAAGGGCAAGGGGGGCTTATCAATGCTTCTTGTATTATGTGGTGGAGAAACTAGGTAGTACAATGGATAGTGTCCCTGGCTTTCAGTTAGGAAGACTCATCTTCCTAAGAGTTCAAATCTTGCCTCAGACTCTTACTAGCTATGTGACCCTGGACAAGTCACTTAACCCTGTTTGCCTCAGTTTCCTCATCTGTAAAAAGAGCTGGAGAAGGAAATGGCAAACTGCTCCAGCATCTTTGCCAAGAAAACCCCCAAATGGGGTCACACAGAGTTGGAAATGATTGAATAACAATGAACATTATATGGTGCTTGAGCTGGCCCTTGAAGAAAAAAATAGGATTTTAGTAAGTAGAGATGAGAAGGGAGATTGATTGAGGAACAGTAGATAGCCTACACTAATGCATGGAAGTGGGAAAAAGCAGAAAAAGGTTGAGGATGGGTAATCCAGTTCAGCTGGAACATGGAATGAGTGAAAGGGAATAGAATGAAATAAGACCAAAGAGGTAGGTTTGCGTCAGATTCTGGAGGACCTTACAAGCTGGTCTAAGGCGTTTGTATCTCATGTTATGGGCACTAGGAAACCATCAGCGATCCTTGAGGAAGCAAGGGACAATGTCAGAGCTGGGCGCTACTTAGTGCTTCAATGGATCCATGATTTTGTCAAGTTGGGTAACACAGGTCTTAATTAACTCTACAAAATCTTAGTAAATGGTCTCCACGAATTTCAGCTTGCAAAAGAGTCATCCTCTTGAAGTTTGCCTGGTGGGAGCCTCTTCTAGTCTAGCTAGACTGGCCAAGCCAGCATTGCCAAGCATTTATTAGACGCCTACTGTGTGCTAGTTGCTATGATAAGCGCTAGGGATACAAAGAAAAACAAAAGGTAAACTCTACTCTCAAGAAACTCACAGTCTGGGGCGGCTCGGCGGCTCAGTGGCTCAGGGAGTAGGAGCACCGGCCCCAGAGTCGGGAAGACCTGCGATCGAATCCGGGCTCAGACACTCAGCGCCCACCCGTGTAACCTTGGGCAAGTTACTTAACCCCGATCACTTAGGGGCGGCCAGGCGGCTCAGCGAGTAGGAGCGCCGGCCCCAGAGTCGGGAAGACCTGCGATCGAATCCGGGCTCAGACACTCAGCGCCCACCCGTGTAACCTTGG
>NW_027185903.1:31209955-31274182 GCF_028583685.1 Petaurus breviceps papuanus
GGGAAGACCTGGGATCGAATCCGGGCTCAGACACTCAGCGCC
Organism: Petaurus breviceps papuanus; assembly: GCF_028583685.1. Lineage (NCBI taxonomy): Eukaryota > Metazoa > Chordata > Mammalia > Diprotodontia > Petauridae > Petaurus > Petaurus breviceps. The sequence goes on from NW_027185903.1 coordinate 31,209,998, forward strand.
CACCCACAAACCCCTGGCCGTGTAACCTTGGGCAAGTTACTTAACCCCGATCGCTCAGGGGCGGCCAGCGGCTCAGCGAGTAGGAGCGCCGGCCCCAGAGTTGGGAAGACCTGGGATAGAATCCGGGCTCGGACACTTAGCACCCACCCAGAAACCTCTGGCCGTGTAACCTTGAGCAAGTTACTTAACCCCGATTGCTCAGGGGCGGCCAGGCGGCTCAGCGAGTAAGAGCACCAGCTCCAGTGTCAGGATGACCTGGGATCGAATCTGGGCTCGGACACTCAGCGCCCACCCGTGTAACCTTGAGCAAGTTACTTAACCCCGATTACTTAAAAAAAAAAAAAGAAACTCACAGTCTAATGACAATATACACACAGCTATGTACAAATAAGATATAAATGGGATAAAATTGGGATAATCCCAGAGGGAAGTCACTAAGAAGAAGGAGGACCAGTAAGACAACAGAACTAAGGTCTCTTCCTAGGCCCACCCTCAATTTCTTTCCTCCTTGGTAGGGCCCACTAGAACCTGAGGGTTTGTGGCCTGCCTGCAGATCACTATGCTATGGAGGTTAATTACTCCTCTGGGTTAAGGCATTATGTTCAGAAGTCCTCTGTAGATACTCAGCAAAGGCTTAAACATAATGAGGTTTTGCTTAACCTCATGTTCTATATAGCATAGGAGGATTATCTACTGATTAAGTAGGAAATTGCTGACTAGGGTATGCTCTGCTCAGCATATTTTGATTTTCCTCCTCCTGTCTTCCTTTCACATCCAATTACACTCCATCTTCAATAAACACTTGGGTAGTAGTGTCTATCAGATGATCTGTCTTCATACTCTAAAGGAGATGCTCATTAAAGTGGATTAGAGGGGAAAAGCAGTTGGTCGGAAGTGTACACATGAATGAATTACTTATTATATCTTTGTAGTCTAATGAGAAGATCCAGTAAGGTAAAGAATGATAGAAATGGCATTCAACTGGTATTCCCAATTTCTCTCAAAGGAGATGATAAACTGGCTAGGTTAACTGATAACTGGACCATTTAGATAATTGAGGCAAATTTACCATGTTGTCCTGATTTTTCTAGATGATTAGCTCACTTCTCCATTTTACATTGCATGTAAGCTGAGTGAGAAAAAAAGAGAGCTCTGTAACATTATATTTATAAGCAAAATATATGTAAAAAAAAGTCATATCATCAGAAACCCACTTAAGAAGAAAATAATTGAAAAAAAAAGGAAGAAAAGAATTGGTTTGCCAATGGGTGTTTTAAAGAAGCTGTTATTTAGCCCGAGTTCAAACACCAGAAGCTGACCTACAGAGGCTTCTATTCACAGTAGGAGGGGAAAGATGTACTCTGAGGACAGCAGCCTGTTTTATTAACCTTTCTCTCTTTATATCCTTAGGAAGAGAAAACACAGGATCATGCTGAATGGCTTTTTTCTCAATGTTTGGCTAAGAATATGAAATACATACTTTGGCTAGAAAAAAAGCGCATTTTTCTTTATGTCACGTTTATACACAAAGTCTTTTGAGCAGTAGAATGTCTGGGTTTTCATGAGAGAGAACTAGAAAGATGATGCCTTCCCTCAGATGAGCTTAGATAGGATTTCTCAGGGTCAATATGCCCCCCAATTACAAATGCATAGAGATGCAACTCATAGAGATTTGAATGTTGTTGTCCTTTGTTCTTGAAGAGGACCATGACATCAGAAAGGTGATGCCATGACTTGCAAGTGAATTGGATTTAAGTGAGGAAGGGCTGTGTAAAATCACCAGTCTCACTCTCTCCTCTGGAGTCATCTGGGTCCAGTGGCCAGATAGAGATCAAGATGACTGGAGATGGCCCTGGATGCAGTAGGAAACCTTGGCCTTTTTAAGCTAAAGTCTTCAGAGTTCTCACTTTGAAGCAACACCCATTCAGTGATGAAGGTTAGGTAAGAAAAGAGGTGAAGACAGGCCTCTCTTACCTAGTCCAAAAAAAAAATCAATGTGAATAACTGGGAATGGAACCCTGAGTATGGCTCAGGCTCTGTTCCTAGATAGACATTTCTCTAGACAAAAATACTTTCCTAGGTGTAGTCATGTCAGTTCTCTAAGGTAAGCTTAACCTTAGACAAAATTAAATGTGGAATAATAACTGACATTGATATAGGGTGTCTCAAAATCCCCAAAGGCTTAGTGCAACTTTCATAGCTTGCACTAGGACTTTTAGGATACCCTGTATAGTGCAAAGTGATTTTTTTTTAAACAAAATGACCCTACAACAACCCTGTCAAATGGGTACCACATGGTATTATAAACTCCATTGTAATGATGAGAAAATGAAGTCTACAAGGAGTTAAGTGACTTGATCATGGTCACATAGCTTCCAAGTACCAGAGACAAGATTTGAACCTGGACATCTTTTGAATCCAAGCCTGACATTCCTGCTCACATGATATTTAGTGATATACCACTCGATGTTTAGCTTGGGGATCCTTTTGCTTGCTCTTGATTCCCACTTCCCTTTATTCTGCCCCCTGATATTCTAGATAGTGGTACCACCACCTTGGCCTGCTTCTCCTGCTCTGGGACCTTTCCTTCCTCTTCTTCTTTTTGCCCTCCCCCATAAATATCGTGTCTCTAAATCCTCCAGTGTGACTAGGGGAGTGAGGGACTAACCTGGTGAGCTAATTTGTGCTGGAATTGTTCATGGTTGTCATGTTGTGTCCCTTAAGTTTTTGAGGCATGATATCTCACAGTCTGATAAAAATATAATGCTCTAGCCCCTAAATCTAAAGTTTCACTATGTCAGGCCTTTGGGAGGATTTATGATAGGGTAGATAGGTCTCTCCGCACCCCAAAAGCCATACCATAGAGGACTTGACTTAGTAGAGCTGGCCCCTTCTCTGAAAAGGCTTAGTCAAGTATAATTACTCAGTATTATGATAAGATTTGGTTTTATTGGGTTCTTCAAATCTGGGTCAGGTTTACATTTGTTAATTCCACTAAGATTGCCTAGAAAAGTTCCTCAAAATTTCAAAGATGTTCATAGAAGATATGTATGTATATATGTGTATAATGTTTATGTGTATACACACATAACCTATATATGAAGGAAAGCACTTAGAATGACATAAATATATATGTGTATATCAAGTGTATGCACACACACAAGACATACAGCTGAAAGAAAACACTAGGAACGACATGCATCTACATACATGTATATGTGTATTACACACATGTATGATTACAAGATACCTCATGCTAAGTACTTTCCTTCATATACATGGCACACCCATGTATGTATGTGCATATATGTATATATGTACATAATGTATGTACATAATCTGAGTCCTTTCCTTCAACTGTATCATATATATGTAATATGTACATGCATGATCTATGAATATAGTTGAACTTGGAATGACATAGAAATATACCAGTTCATGTGTATCTATTATATATAGCTAGAGCTAGATACATATATATAGATACATATACACATACATACATACGTGCATATATATATATATCTTTCTAAGTTATTTCCTTCATTGGATATTATGAAGAATTTGTTCTTGGACTCAGAATAACCTAGAGAATGTTTTGGCCTGCTGGGTTATAATTAAGCCTGGTAGCATAATAAACCAGTACTAAGCCAATTTTAAAGTATAAATAATTTTGGGTGTTGGCATTCTCTCTCTTCTCTGAGACTAACTAATGGACAATGTGCACCATATTTCTGTTTTCTCCATTAGCATAAAATCATGATCAGGCAGTCTCAAGGCATGTTTGGGAAAAGAAAAAAATGATTTCCTCATTTAGTCTCATTGGGCTAATTATGTTGATTCTTTAACTAACTACAGGGAGCAGTTCTTGCTCAGCTGAAGAATTTTAATGTTACTGTGGGAATTAGTTCTAAATGTGCTAGGTAGAGTCTCCCAAGGACACTATCATTATTTAAATCTTAAATACAAAAGGAGAAAGATTATCTGGGTGGGTCAATGCAGGTTACATGTTTAATGTAAGGGGGAAGGGATTTCATTTGTATTGAGTTATAGTATCACAATTTTCATAAGATGGAGGGCCATAATCTAATACGGAGTAAAGGCTCTGCTTACCATGAAAATTTTGGAATTTTTGTCAATTCAATTAAAAAAAAACAAGAATTAGCTAGATGCCTAATCTATATACAAGGCACCATTGGAATGTGAACCATCCCACTCCACCAAAGTCCCTCTTTTTAAGAAGCTATTATTTTACTAGGGGATACCAGATGTGAACTTAGAAAGAAATACAATATAATTTGAGGAAAAGGAGGGGACTGACAGTGAAAGCTATCATTGCAGCCTTCTCCTGGCGAAAAGATAAGAGGGGAGCTGGAGTTAAGCATCTAAAATGCTGCTGTTTCTGCTGTTGGTGCTGTCCAGTCAAATTTTATGGTCACAATTTCCAAATTAGTAATATTGTGTGGAAGTCATCATATTTAGCAATTATTTTTGTTTTGGAAGGAAGGAAGAAAAGATAGAGGAAAAAAGAGAAAATGTCTAAATTCCATGAGTATGAATTTTTTTCATATTTGTATCTGCAGTACTTAGCACAGTGTTTAGCATGTCGTTGGTGTTTAATAAATGCTTGTTAACTGATTTGTAAAGATATTTTCTTGGACCTAATCAAAATTTCATTCATTTATATATTTATTCTTTCAACATTAAATTGACTGAATTACCTATTACATATCTGCTATTGTGGGAGTTACAAAGAATTCTTTGCAAAGAACTCTATAAAGTAACAAAGAGTTAACTTTTATGAATACTCAACTTGCACCTATCCAGAATGCAGGATGTCCCCAAAGTCTTAGTATGGTTTTAAGCCTTAGTAGTTTAAAAGGCTTTTGGAACACCCTATGTAAACCCCCCCCCCTTTCTTCAAAACAATGTACCACTTTCTCACAGATCGTTCTATTCATTAGTAATAGCAACCAAGCTGTTTTTGGCTAAAGACATCACCTATGGCCAATGTCCTCTGCATTAGGTTTAGCGAACATTTCATATGCACCTGTGAGAAGTATGTGAAGAATTAACTGAACTGTGAACAAGAGATAAAAGGAAAAGGAGGAATTGGAAGTTTGGAACTCAACATCTGTCTCCAACTAGCCCTATTCTTACCACTTTTGCATCTTTCTCTAATTAAACTTGCATTTCCTCAAATTCATTTTAAAAATTATTTTCCATCTCTAGTTTTAGTCATTATTTATATTTGTATTGTTTCTCATCTCACAAATTATTGATTAGTCATGACAACATTTGGTCTTATTATTTTATTAAGCCTTAATGCCCCAAAAGAAGGGATAATAAGGACATTATTCCAGAAAATATTTCCCAGAACAACTTTCTTGGTGTTTGTATTTCCTTTAACACTACTATTTCAAGGGAATGTATCTGTGCACAATCTCATTAGAGAATAGTGTGCAAAACAAAACAATATAGGGGAATTGTAACCAAACTGGAGCACTTGACATCATTGCCCTCCTTAGGGATACTCAGGCCTTATTTGGAAGACTTCCCCTAGGAACATATGTTTTATGTGCCCCATAACTAGTCGGGTGCTCTGTTATCATAAAATGCCTTTATAGTCCTGGGCATAACTTATATTTGATACCAAACAAAGACAGTCCTAAGCAAAACTGCGAAGTGCTTGATTTTCCATCATCACAATTTCCCATCCTATTTAGTTTTCAATTCCTCATTTACTCTCTTCATCCCCTTCGATGTCTATATGCTTTTTTTCTGTGCCTGATGGTGCCTTCATATCTTTAGGTCATGTTCAATCTCTCTCCTTCCCTATCCAAAAGAAAACTGACCTGTTCTGTGGATCATCCCTTTAGAGACAACATTTTTATGTCTAATTGCTTCTAAGACAGGATTAGACTGGACAATCTCTAAGATCTTATCTAGTTGTAAGATTTTGTGGATACTCTATGTCCTAATATAATAAATGGAAAATACCTCTTTCTCCCTAAGTTTAGGTAAACTCAGATCTCCCTTTGACTTGATCTTCCAGGAAAAAATAACAAATTTAAGGAAGTCTTTGGATCAATAGCTACTTAAAATGACAACCTACAGATACTTACCAATGCATTTACTTTTACCAAATAGACAGTGGACGCATTGGTTCAAAACAAATCACACTTAATAAAACAGCCTAACAAATCAAGTGATAAGAAAAGATCACTCCATACACATATGGAATGTATTCTCCTATAGATTATCACACCAGTACACACAAAGAATATTCAAGACCACATGAAACTCACATGGGGGGTACACATGCAGAGAACATATATGGAGGAAACATTTGTGAGGAGGCATTAGTCATGAACTTGTGTGTCTGGACCAAACATATAGAGGGCACAAACATTAGGAAAACATTTGGCCAGGAGTCTCATATAGAGGGCATACATGCAGGGACATGTGAGGCTAGCATGCAAGCTTGATCAGGGTGCCTGATGCATCTAAAGCCAATAAGTTGCTGAGGTCCTCCAGTGATAGCATCGTGTGATTCTTTGCTGGGTATCATTGCCACACTTTCCACTTGGTATCATAGTGTTTCTAATGGGTTTCCTGTCAACTCAACTGGGCACTGCATCCCTGATTTCCATTATATTACCTCCTCTGAGTGTCTCTGCTTCTTGCGTGGATGCCAAGTTGTGATCTGATGCCATTTACTGGGCCTTGGCTCTTCAAGGCTATCATCTTTTTTCTTTTCCCATCTATTGAGATGTAGTGGTTAGGTTATCCTAACAAGGATAGACTGGTGCATTTTTTAGTGTTATAACCAAGATGATGAGCCACTACACTGAGACAGTAAAAGTCATAGAAATGCCAATGGCTGCAATTAAATCTATTATTTTGACTTCCTTTGTCTCATACTGGCTTAATGTGCTTGGTCTCAGACAAATATCTGACTGTATTAGGAAATTCTATGGAATTTCTGCTAGATTCCTTTTGTCTGCCTGTGTTCCCAAAACTCATTTCACAGATTATTCACAAGATTCTTCACAAGAACTTTGTGGGAGCTGGGTTAGTGAGGTCCATTTTGGTCCCAAGATTTTCCCTAAATGTCAAGCAAATGAATCTTGGGGCAAGAACCTTTACAGTAGGTAAAATAGTGAGTGTCCATAGTCTCACTTTTATTATGTGTATGAAAATTGCTTATCATTTTTTTTCTGCATTCAGACTAATTCAAACCTCCCTCATATTGCTATGTAAGTAGTATAGATATATCTCAACAGTGGCCTTTTGGAGACAGTGTCCTGACTTTTTTTCCATCTTCCAGTCACTATAATTAATTTTAATGCTTGAGCTCTGAGTGTAGATAGAAGAGAAACAGAAAGACTTAGCAGTAGCAAAGATATTTGGAGACATTCAAAGTCATGTTGTGTTAATAGATCTCTACTCTTCTAACACACCAGGAGACTAGGGTCCCTGAAGATTTCAGAGGGGTAACAGAGAGGCAAATTGTATTTGTATTTATGGGTACATTGATTCCCTTCCCTTGATCATCATTGTGGTGACAACTAGAAAGGGTAGCTATTTATTTCAGTCTTGGAAAGTTATCTATTAGTGTAGCAGTAAGCACCCCAGCGTTCCCAGGGTAGCTGCTAGCACAGGTTCTTGGATCTGCTTTGATAAAAGAAAGCAACTCCAAATGGGTTAACAAGCTTACTTTAATCAGTCAGATGTATATCGTTTACCTTGTTCAGGGAAAAAGGTCAGCACCCCGAACTTCAAAGTATACAGGCAGAATTATCAAGACAGAAACAGATCTAGTAGACAGATTTCAAATTGTCCAACCATTACATCCATACCAAATCAACATCTGGATTTTTCAAAGCCGGGGGAGCCCTGGACAACGGCTTCCCAGAATACAGATCAAATCACAGAACACTTCTCAAAGTGAGCCCCCAAAACAAAGCCTCACATCAGGGCTTATATAGCCTTCTCCTGGCTCAGAGAATGTAACAACCTTATTGACCCACTGGCCAATCAAAAAGTATCTACTGAAAAACAAGCCTCCCTCCCCAGGCTTCAGGTGCACTTTAGCCTAGGGGCAGGGAAGATCTTCCAAATTTGCATTCCCATTACAATTAGCAATAGGAAGACAGAGGTATTGCTGGCATATATGGCAAGGGATGTTTGGAGGTTGGCTGGGGTGCTTAGAGTGCTGGAGTGTGGAAGGGAAGATCCAGTTGCATTGAGTTTTGGCATGAGAGTAGAAGACAAGTGTGAAAGAGGACAGAGGCTGGGGTTCATAGTGTCATGGTTTTATCTCTTATAGGCTTATCATGCTGTGCTAGGGTAGAGTTTATGACTTGGTTCCTAATACCCTATCACAGAGTATATACAAGTAAGAACTATAAGCTCAGATTCCGTACACAGATCATCAAAATTGTGAACCTTGTTAAGCTTGTGTCCAGGTTTTGTTCCTGAAGGAGGGTTATGAGGGAGTTTACACTGGAATTAAGGCAAATGAACTCCATAGATTTTTGGTGACACTCTATTTACTGGTTTCTGTTTTGAGGACTGCTACTAATGTAGGTGACCTATATTTATTTTTCTTTCTTTGTTTTGGTTTCATCTCTCCTAAGACATTTGAAAATGGCAACCCTGAGGCCATATCCTGGAGGTAGAGCCAAGATGGAGGAGTAAAAGCAGGTTTCCCTCTAAACAACTTTAAAATAATACCTTAAAATGAATTCTGAAGCAGCAGAGACAACAAAAAACAATGGCGTAAAACAATTTTCCCCTCCAAAACAACTCAGATGTTTGACAGGAAAGGTCTGTCTTACTGGGGTGAGAGTAGAGTGCAGTCTAGCACAGGCTGTACCCCAGCAAGTCAGGCCTTGGGGGTGACTAAATGAGCAGCAGCAGGTTCAGGAGCTTTCAGCCCACAGACAGTAAGGGTGTTGAATAATTGGTCAGAAGGAGATTGCAGAGATCCCTTTGCTGTCACTGGGTGCAGGACTCTGTTCCATTGCCCCATACTTTGTTCCAAGTCTCAGTTCCAGGGTGAGGAAGAGCACTGACACATAAGAGATTCCAGATGCAAGAGAGTGGGGACTCTGGTCACAGTTCCAGGGTAGAAAAAAAGTGCTTGTGGTAACTCACAGACAAGAACACAGACCAGGAAAGTAGTGACTACACTTCTCTTTAGATCACACCACCTTGGAAGAACTAAAAGTTTGCTGATCCCCAGAACTAGCTCTGTATATCAGCAATGCAATATTCACAATGCCTATGGCAATTACATATATGCTGATGTAATTTTCAATCACAAAATATATCAAGCTTTCTATGTGGGAGATAAAGAGAGAACATTTATTAAAATACCAAAAGACCAAGTCCCAAAACCAGAAAGTCAAAGCCATCAGAGTAGTTATGAAATTGGCACAGGTAGATAAAGTAGAAAGCATCCACATTTCTCAAGCCTTTAAAACAGAACAGGCTACCTCAGGCAAAGGTCCTCCTCTCCCCACTCACAGCAACCACCCAGCATCCAGGAAGTGGGCTCCCAGCAGCTCTGGCCCCTGGCAGTCCTCAGCAGGAGTCCTTAGCAGAAATTCTACCTGACTCAAAAAGGGGTTCATGCTTCCACTGCCGCTGCCTCTGCTGCTGCTGCCGCTGTCACCGCCACTGCTAGCCACCGCAGGAACTCTAGCTTGGCTTCTGCTTCCTCTTGCCCCACCCCTTCCTGCTAGGTCATCAAGTCCAATGGGGCATGGAAGATCTTTAAATTCCATAACCTTACACTCTGAAAACAGCAATAAGAAAGAACTGAAGCTTGGGACAGTGTCCCTCCACCTGGGGAGCAGAGCTCAACTTTATCACAAAGTGAAAAGTCAAGAAATAGGCAGAAAAATAAGCAAACAACAACAACAACAGAACTTGATTGTAGAAGATTACTTGTGACAAGGAAAGCCAAATACAACTTCAGAAGACAACAAAGTCAAAACAACTACATGCAAATCTTCAAAGAAAAATATGAATTGGGCTTAAAGTCCCCCCCCCAATTCCTAAAAGAACTCAAAAGGAATTTAAAAATCAAGTAAGAGAAGTAGAGGAAAAATGGGAAGAGAAATGACAGTGATGCAAGAAAATCATGAAAAAAGTAACATTATAAAAAACTGAATAGGTCAAATAGTTAAAGAGGCATAAAATCCACTGGAATAAAAAGAACTCCTTAAAAAGTAGAATCGGTCAAATGGAAAAGGATGTACAAAAGCTCACTGAGGAAAATAATTACTTAAAAATTAGAATTGGGCAAGTAAAAGTTAAGCAGTCCATGAGACATCAAAAAGCCATAAAACAAAATCAAAAGAATGAAAAAAAAAAAGAAGAAAACATGAACTATCTCACTGAAAAAACAGCTGACATAGAAAATAGATTGTGGATAGAAAATTTAAGAAATATCAGACTAACCAAAAGCTATGATTTAAAAAAGAGCCAAGAAGTCATATTTTTAAAAAATTATCAAGGTAAATTGTCCTGATATTCTAGAACCACAGGACAAAAATAGAAATTGAAAGAATCTACCAATCAGCTCCTGCAAAACATCTCAAAATGAAAACTCTTAGGAATATGATAGTAAATTGCAGAGCTCCCAGGTCAAGTAGACTATTCAGAAAGCCTAGAAAGAAACTATTCAAATAGTAGAGAGCCACAGTCAGGATCACGCAAGATTTAGCAGTTCCATGTTAAAGGATCAGAGGGCTTGGAATATGATATTCCAGAATGCAAAGCAGCTAGGATTGCAACCAGGAATAACCTACCCAGCAAAATTGAGTATAATACTTCAGAGGGAAAATGGATATTTAATCAAATAGAGAACTTTCAAGTATTCTTGATGAAAAAAACTAGAGATTAATAGAAAATTTGACTTTCAAATATAAAACTTAAGAGAAACATAAAAAGATAAACAGGAAAGAGAAATCAAAAGTTTAAACTATTTACATTCCTATGTGGGAAGATGATAATTTTAACTCTTAAGAGCTTTATCATTATTAAGGCAGTTAGAAGGAGTATGTATACACAGAGAGCATTAGTGTGAACTGATTATGATGGGATGACATTAAAAAAATTAAATGAAGGGGTGAAAAAGAGAAATGCATCAGGAGAAAGGGGAAGGGAGAGGTAGAAAGGGGTAAATTATTTCACATAAAAGAGGTGTGAGAAAGAGCTTTTACAGTGTAGAGGAAGATGGGGGAAGGGTGTTGGACAATGCTTGAACCTTACCCTCATCACAATGGGCACAAAGAGGGCATACTTAGTTGGATAAAGAAGTATATATTGTTCTACAGGGAAGTAGGAAGGGAGGGAGATAACAGAAGGAGGAGTGCTGATAGAAGGGAGGGAGGATTGGGGGAAGTTGTCAAAAGCAAAACATTTTTGAGGAGGGAAAGGGTGAGAGGAGAGAGAGAAGGATAAAAGGGGAAATAGGATGGAGGGAAATACTGAATAATCATAACTAGAACAATAATTTACACATAGTTTCTCCAATAAGGGCCTCCTTTCTCAAATATCTTATAGAGAAATAAATCAATTTTATAAGAATACAAATCATTCCCCAATTGACAAATGGTTAAGGGATATGGTCAGGCAGTTTTCAGATGAAATCAAAGCTATCTATGGTCATATGAAAAATTCTCTAGATCACTATTGATTAGCGAAATGCAAATTAAAACAATTACCACCTCACTACTCTCAGGTTGGCTAATATTACAAAAAAGGAAAGTGACAAATGTTCGAGGGAATGTGGGAAAGCCTATTGCTGAAGTTGTGAACTGATTCAACCACTCTAGAGAGCAATTTGGAACTACTCTTAAAGGGTTACAAAATTATGTAAACCCTTTGACCCAGCAACAATTTTTTGGTCTATATCCCAAAGATTTTTAAAAGGGAAAACAGCTCTATTTGTGGTGGCAAAAAATTGGAAGTTGATGGGGTTGCTCATCAATTGAGAAATGAAAAATTTATGGTGAATGATTGTAAAGGAATACTATTGTGCTTTGAGGAAATGACATGCAGGATGCTTTCAGAAAAACCTGAAAAGATTTATATGGATTGATGCAAAGTGAAATAAGCAGAACCAGAACAGTGTGCACAGGAACAGCAATACTGTGAATGAATTAGCTGTTCTCAGCAATGGAATAATCCAGGACAATTCTGAGGGACTTAAGATGAAAAATGCTATCCTTTTTCCAGAGGAAGAACTGAAAGAGTCTGAGTGTAGATTGAAGCATTTTTTTTGTTTTTTTCTTTCTTTTTTTGGTTTGTTTTCTTTCACAAAATGACTAATATGTAAATGCTTTGGATGACTGCACATGGATAACTTATATTAAATTGCCTGCCTTTTCATTGAGGGGAAAGGGGAAAGAGGAAATTTGGAACTCAAAATTTGAAAGAAAAAAAGTGTTAAAAATTCTCTATGTAAGTGGAAATAAATAAAATATTTAAAATTAAAAAATGGTAACTTGGGGATTGTGCTTATTAGTCTCTGTACCCAAGTGTTTGTGATGTGTGACCTTCTGCACTGGTAATTTACAGGGTATTTACCAGTTTCTATATGGATGCATTCTAAATTATGAAAAACAACAAAAAATGGTGCTAGGGATAGATAAAATATACCTGAATGCTTTGGAGGTACATTGGGATCAGTTTAATTACTTTATGTGGTTTATTGTCATGTATCTTCTCAGGGGCTATCCATATCAAAAACTCCACTTTATAAGATTACATATTGTTTTTCCTAAATTAGTAATTCATTCTAGACAGATTTTTTTTTCTGATAATGTCTTGTCAGCTAAATAAGTGAAAAATTTTAGGATCTGTATGTAGGAGGGTTAGATGTTATTAAAGTATTTGATCCTTTTTTTAAAATAGTTGAGTGCTAAGTAATAAAGAGAATTGCTAAAAAAGCTAACTACCAGAGTTAATGACTCATTTTTGGCCCTCAGTGAAGAGGTATGTGAGGAAGGATTTGACCTCACGTATTCCTGACTCCAAATCCAGCTTGCCATCCAGTGTACCATCTAGCTCTCTCTAGATTGTGATTAAGAAATGCCATACACCCTTTCCCCATCCCAGAGAGGGGGGAGGGAGGGAGAGAGACAGAGACAGAGACAAAGACAGAGAGAGAGAGAGAGAGGGAGAGAGAGAGAGAGAGAGAGAGAGAGAGAGAGAGAGAGAGAGAGAGAACAATATTGCCACAATTTGGTGCTCATCTTTTTGCCGGTCAGTTGTGTCTGACTCTTCATGACCCCATTTGAGGTTTTCTTGGTAGAGATACTGGAGTGGTTTGCCATTTCCTTCTCCAGCTTATTTATAGATGAGAAACTGAGGCAAACAGGGTTAAGTGACTTGATCAGGGTCACACAGCTAAAAAGCATCTGAGGCTAGATTTGAACTCACATTTTCTTGACTCCAGTCCCTGTGCTCTCTCCATGGCATCACCTAGCTCTCCTTGTATTCACATTGCAGACATTTTTATCCACATACCATCATGGAGTATCATATGTTCTACTTTACAGTAATAATAGATGCCTCAAAAGGCAAACCGTAAATAGGACCTTATTTAGACTGATTGACAAAGATTTTCCTCTTGGGATTAAAGGGATGTGATTTTATGCCAAATGTGATGAGGCTATCTCTTAGAAAATGGCAGCCCGTTATCTTTACTTCAAAAAAAAATCCCTCTACTTCATCAACTGGTATTACTGTTACTATTCTGTTTAATCTCCTGAAATAATGGGTCTAATTTCTTTGGGCGTTACAGAGATTTTACAAACCCAGTCATCACTGAACTCTAAGGATATTTTAAGACTCTTCTTACTCTTTGGTGCACCTGTGTAATTGACTTCTTTCTAAAAAGTTTTCTAAGTGATTCAAAGTCATCAGCAACTTGTGAAACTGGCATTTAAGCTACATTAACAATCACTTCTTAGACAGTATCCAAGATATATGCTTAGAAGAACTAAAATCTCAGTGATTTTTTTCTCCTCCCCATCAACTAATTCTAGGAAAAGAGAGTGTCTTACCAAAAAAAGGATAACCTCAGTTCCCAAAGAAGAAATTAGAGAGGTTAATAAAGCTTTTTAAAGAGCTGGGAAGGCCACCTAGTAAAGAACTGTAGTTTATGAAAGTAATTATCCACACCAATGGTGAAATGCAGAAGTAATCAAAGGAATTTAAGCAATCAAAGGCTTCTGAGAAGGTCAAGGAGAAATAATTGACTTAAAAATCATCCCAAAGAGACCCAACATCATCTCTTATGTAAGGCAGGCATTTTGATCTCAGGTCAGGTCAATGGCCTCTGGAGGACAGGAGCTCAAGATGCCTCTGGAAAATCTGGGCGTAAAAATCTGCCACTAAAGATAAATCTGCAATCCAAGGAAAAGGGAAATTGGCTTGATAAGCACTTTCAAAGATCACTTCAAGTCCAATGCCTCCTTTCAGGTTTCATCTTCATGAGATCTTGCCATTGGCTGCTGAGGAAAAGAGGTCAACAAGCTTCAGATGATGCTTGTAGAATAATAAATTATGAAGCAAAATTGAAAGGAGACACATAGAATTGGCAATGGTGTTCTTAACTAATGGTAGTGCTCTCAGGAAGGGTAAATTCAGCTAGGTGGTACAGTGGATAGAGTGTGGAACTTGGAATCAGGAAGTACTGAGTTAAAATTCAACTTAGACATATACTAGCTGTGTGACCCTGGGCAAGTCACTTAACCTCTGCCTGTATTAATTTCCTCATTCTATGAAATTGTAAGAACAAAATGGGATAAAATTTTGTAAAATTCTTTGCAAACCTCAAAGCTCTACGTAAATGTTAGCTATTATTATTTCCTGGCTATTAAATGCTCTTAGATTACATTTTAAAGACCCCATGAACCAAGGGATTTATTACCCTTCTAAAAGACAAGCTATATACGTCTGCCAGGAAAACAATGGACAGTATTTCTCTAATAGTTGTCCAACACATCATTAACATGGGTTTTAGTTTTCCAGTGACATTATAAATGGCTACTACTACTTAAGAATCATCTCTAAATGTAATTTGTCTATCAAAACATTGATGTTCCTGGCATCTATGAAGATATGATCCAGACTGGCTCATTTAGAGCAACTCATCTTTTTGGGGGGACAGCTAGGTGGTGACATAGTGCATGGAGTGCCTGGCCTGGAGTCAGGAAGACTCATCTTTCTGAGTTCAAATCTGGCCTCAGGCACTTACTAGCTGTGTGACCTCGGGCAACTCACTTAACTCTACCTCAGTTTCCTCATCTGTCAAATGAGCTAGAGAAGAAAATGGAAAACCACTCCAGTATTTTTGTTAAAACAAAACAATTGGGGTCATGGAGAGTCAGAGAGGACTGAAAAATGACTTAAGTACAACAAAAATAATCCAGTAGTTCTTTTTCATGTCATGGACTCCTTTGGCAGTCTGGCATGGACCCCTTCCCAGAACCATATTTTATTGCCTACATTCATAATTGGTGGAAATGCTCAATTTCAATTAAAGGCTAAAGAAAATAAAGATGGAATTTTCCCCTCATCCATGTTTATAGACCCACTGAAATCTATCCATGAACCCTTCTGTGGATCCCAGATTAAGACAGCCTGCCTTAAAAAAACCTTTTTGAGACCCATGCCACTCCTTTCTCCACCCCAACTTTGACAACTTTGAAATGTCATTTGTCTTCAAAGGACTTTCCTGGAGTTACCTGGGACTTTATATACCTAGGCTGATACATATAACCGAGAGCATTGCCCAGGTCTTCTTTGTGTTGTAAAGTTGCTGACAAATGTTGTAAGGAATATGTTTTTTTTAAATTTTCAAATATTTTTAATCTAGTTAAATAGAAGATTGTAGATTGCGGTTCAATTTCTGTAAATCATGCTACTCTTTCTTCTATGTTGTATTATCATGGGTGAATAAGTCCATGTGATTTGAATTGAACTACTCTTATAAGTGTTTTTTTCTCTTAGTTGCTTGCAGAAATTCTCTATACCAGTGCAACTCTGAGATTTAACAATAATGTGTATGAGTGAGTTGAATCTCACATTTGTTTCTCAGGGTGTCTGGTGAATTTTATTATCCTCCTTTGATCTTACTACTTCTGGGAAATTTTCTCCAGTGATTTCCTAAAAAAATAGAAGGAATGTTTAGACTTTTTGCTTCACTTTTTTAGGGTAACATATTGGCTCAAATTATTCCTCTGAGCCACGTCTTTTAGTTCCATCATGCATTGTGGTATAGCAGAGGGCTGGACTTGGAGCACAAGAAGACCTGAGTTGAAGTTCATTCTCTGGACTTTGCCTTCATTCCTCAGCTGCCTCTTCCATTGGGCTTCCTTCTTCCATTGATGAGCTCTTGCTGAAAACTCCATTTTGAGCAAAGGTTCAGAGCACCATCTGTATTTCTTTAGATTTTACCCTATGCTTTTCCCTTAACCTTTTCCACTCCCCTTTTATATGTTTTCTTTCCTCATTAGAGTGCAAGCTCCTTGAGGGCAGGGACAATCTTTCTTTTTGCCTGTATTTGTTTCCTCAGAACTTGGCACATTTTCTGGCACCTAGTAAGGAATTTATAAATGCTTGTCAACTGACTGACTGATTGATTCCTACCTCTGATGCTATTGACAAGTCACTTCACTTTGATTCAGCAAAAATGTCCATGTGCAAGGCACCATTATGAATTCTGGGAGATAAAAAACAAAACAAAATTGTTGCTGGCTTTAAGGAATTTATATTCTACTGGGGAGATGTGACATGCATACAGGTAAGCAAATACAAATTCAAATATAAAACAATTTTGGGTGGTAGAAAGCACTAACAACTGGGAGAAGGTGGGGAGAGGACTGGAGGATTTCCTATAGGAGGGGGCACCTGGCCAGATCCTTAAAGGGAAGGAGGGAAGGAACACATACAGCCAGGCATGGGGGAACACCTGTGCAAAGGTACAAAGCCACAAGACAGAGGAGTGTAGATGAGAACCAGCAGACCAGATGGGGTGGAATATTGAACATAGATAAGGGAGTCAGATAAAAAAAGACTAAGAAATAGATGAGAGAGCCACAACCCCTCCAAGCCTTGGTTTTCTTAATCTGTAAATAGGGTTAATAACATCTGTGTTATGTCCCCTACAGAATTGTTGTGGGAATCAAATAAGTGACATAGACTGGCTAGACTGGGCCCTTTGCCGCAGAGGAAGCAGGGGAACAGGTAGAAAAAAGCAAGGAATCTAAGTAGAGCCCTAGCCCCCAGAGAAAATCTGTGGTTCCTGTCTCTGTATGATGCATGTATTCAAAGGTGACTTGGAGTCTGCTTACTCTGGGTCAGAGTTCTGGGTAAACCCCTGGGACCTTAACTTCCTGAGAAGCAGCCCGCAAAAAGTCTAGACAAGGTGAGTCGTGTTGCTTCATCTCTCAGAAACAGATAGAGTATGGAGACCCCAGAGGTAGTGAGGAGGTCAGCACATGGGGTGTCTGCCATGTCCTTTGTTCACTAATTTAGCTTTCATTCTAGCAACAAACACCCTCTTTAGCTAGATCAGCTGAGATCCCGGCTCTATCACTTACCCTGATACCTAGAATTGACCTGGCAGCACAAATAATAAACTCAAACGGCTTTGCAAATGTTTAAGGGCTGAATTCTTGTCAGCGACTGTTATTGCTGAAGCCTTTTTCCCTTTGAGTTGTCTTTCGATCTTGTCTTGCTCCATGTTCTGTTGCTTTGCCTTCTAGCCTGAGGCCTTTATTTCCAATTGATTTCATTTCTTTATTCATCTGTTCCCCCACTTTCTCCATGTTATTGAGTCTTGTTATCAACCAATCTTGTTCAGTTTTTGCTGATGATAGATCTTCCTTTACAGGGCCCAGATCTTTTGTGGCTTATGCCAGATCCCCCCCTCATTTCCTTAAAAAATGTTTTTAAATTAAATTCTATGTGTCTTATGCCATTTCCAGTTTTGTTTCTTGGGACTTTTTGAGTTAATCTGCTTTTCCTTTGGGGGACCTCTCTTTGAAACCTTTTAATCCATAGCATTAATCCAGAATAGTTAGCTTTTTTTTTCCTGCTATATACTCATTTCCTTATTCTTTCCTTTTCCTTAACTAACAGGTTATTCTCTCATGAATCTCTTTGATTGGGTTTTTTTTCTTTTGTTCTCTCTCTCTCTCTTTTATATTTGGCCTCATTTTTGTCTATTCACATAGGTAGATTGAAGATGGGGACTCTTTCATGACCTTTTATACACCTCCTCTCCCTGCTCTGGCCTAACTTGCGGGTACTTGCACTTTATTTTAAAGAATTAAATTAATAGTTTTTTTTTTCTTTGTTTCATCAATTTGGACTTGAAAATTCTAAAGAAGCAGCAATGATGTCTCTATACACAATATCCAGTATATGAAACATCTTTTTTGATAATGATGGAACTAGAAAAGATTGACTGGTTGTCTCTTTTCCAGTAGCATCTGATGGTTGCCTTCATCAGTCTTGCATCTTTGCTGATCCTCAATAAAGTCCTTACTGGAGTTCCGGCCCCCATCTGCAAACACTGTTCTAAAGAGATCTTCAGCAAGATGTTTTGCTTATGTTTTCAACACTACTTAGTCTTTTCCTCTTCAATTCATTCTTTCTTGGCAGCTGAATTTTCATTCATTCACTCTTCCCTCTCATCACCCCAAACCCCAAAATTTAGTGTCCAGATACTGAAGAGATTGACTCTGAAGTCCCAATAACAGTAGCTGCCCTGCTTCCCAAACATCTAGCTACTACTCAAGGTACTGCTAATTCAGCTAATGATGCTACAGCCACTTGTGCTGTTGTTCATTCATTTATTTTGTTCACTCACTCATTTTGTTAATTGATCTCATTCATGCCCAACTCTTCAACCCCTTTTATTTTGTTTTGTTTTCTGAAGTGGCTTGTCATTTCCTTCTCCAGTTCATTTTACAGATGAGGAAACTGAGGCAACTAGAGTTAAGTGACTTGCTTAGGGTCACACAGCTTCTAGTATCTGAGGCCAGATTTGAACTCATAAAAATGAGTTTTTCTGAGTCCAGGACTGGCACTTTATCAATTGCACTGCACTAGCCAATATCAACGTAGTGGTAATTAAGAAAACAAACAAAACTTTAAAGTTCCATAAAGCACTGGATAGGATTCAATACTCACTTCAACTAGCCTGTAAAAAACTATATAATGAGGATCAGCTACAGTTACTTTGCCTGTAATGTAAAAGTAGAAAAGACAGTGGAGAGCAAACTAGGGTCAAAGCAATAAAGATACTTGCCCTCTCCCTTACCCCACCCCCCAAGTCCCAGTAGCTGTTCCCTTCTTCTCTTTCAACAGATACAAATACTGTTCCCTGTGTCACAGCCCAAGGGTCCCCACAAGCTCTCTGCTAAAGACCTGTTATCTTACCATTAATGAAGTATTCAGGGTCCCTTACCTTGCTGAGGCTGTTGCTTGGCAGAACATGATCTTTTATATTAAATGAGAATAAAAAGGAGATGGCTTTCTTGGGCACATATTCAGTAAGAGGATTAGTCACACTGTATGCAGAGAGCATGGAGAAAGAGCCTGCAATTCAGAGTTTTGTAGCCATCAAAGGCATTTTTCTAGCCCCCTCTTATATCTAGAGCCCTAGCAAAACTACCCAAGTTTCAATATTATCTGTGGGTTTGTAGTCACTCAAAGTCATAGTTCATAAGACCGCACCATTACTTCTACTGATCAACTGGAGGATAGAATTAGTTCAAAGAAAAAGCATTTAATGAAAGAACAGAGTAAGAAAAGTAGCAATAAAACATTCCTTTTCCCACCACCATAAATCTAGGGCACATTGTTTCACAATCACACAAATCCTAAGTGTCAAGGGTAAGATCAAGATCATTCATAGGGGACAGACACATGGGGAACATGTGTGGCTAGGGGAGAAGCATGTATGTGGAGAACAACTTGCTCTTTTAATGCAGAGCTGCTGGTGTCTTTTGATGAGCTCCCTCTTTGGGCCTGCTCCCCCTATGGGTGCAGCTGCCTTTTTGGACCTTCATCTGGATGTCATGTCAAATCTTCTTTCCTTCCTACTGGGTATTGCATCGGTACCACTCTCCATTGGGTGTTGTGTTTCTGCTCCCCACTTAGCGTTCCCTTTTAAGCTTCAACTGGCTTCCTCTGCTGTACCTTCCCGGAATGAGAAGGTGACTCTCTTAGCCCCCAGATCCTAAACTTCAATACTCTTAGAAATGCATTACTCCCACATACCTATTATTGGACTAAGAAAACCTCAGCTATTTCTTCTGCATAAGAAGAAATAACTGTCAATTTTCAGAATCTGCCTTCAGGGACTGAGATCTTTTGGAACTTAGAAAACTCAGATAATTTAGAACTTCTAGGCATTTAGTTTGTCTTTGAACTAATTTCTTGCAGCTACCAGGAAGAACATCTCTGTCCCAAGCCTCTTTCTGACTTAGGGTTACACAGCCTTCCTCTGACTCATCAGTTTCAAACTGTCAATCTGAATTCCATCAGATCATTTCAGGGGCTGTCTGTCTATGGACAACTAATGGCTACCTTAGTTTGGAGTACTATGGTGCCCCAAATCCTTAGGGTCTTTGCATGAAAATAAATGAGTAGTAACAAAACTAAATGGAGGGCAAAGCCATTGTCTTCTTATTTAACCATATTTCTCTCTCACTCTCCATATGTGTGTGTGTGTGTGTATGTATAAATCAATCAACAAACAATTATCTCTTAAGCACCTACTATATGCCAATTTAAAATTTTTTTTTATGCACTGGAAATACAAATACAAAGAATGAAACACATTCTCATTTTCAAGGGGCTTACAATCCAACCCATATGTGGGCAACAAGATATTTATTTTGCCACATATATGTTAAACTTATGACATTCTGAGCCTCCCAGACTTTTAGTTGCCCTATAGAAATAATCTGTACATGCCAAAATTAGGAGTTGGTGTTAAATCAAGGATCTGTTCTTTATGAACACAGAAGAAGTAGGTTGGGAAATACTCTTTGATTTGCTTATGAGAAGCATTGCTAACATCCTTCCAACTTTTTTGTGACCTCTAAAACTTGTAGGGTGTGTACCCTAGGAATAGTTTTAACTTAATAGGACTAGAGGAAGATTTTCCATGTCCCTTAATCCCCATTCTGAATTCTTTCCCCAGCCTTCCCCCATGCTTTCCTATTTCTATGTGACCAAATTTTCCCCTGGCTCCCACACCACATAGCCCAAAATGTGGGTACAGTATGTATCCGGAATAGAGCCAGGCATCCATTTTGTTCTGTGGTTCAAAATCTTATGAAATGGCTCTGATTTTGACCGAGGATAACTTTTCAAACTGGAAACATAGATCTTGGCAGATCCTGGAGGGGGTTAAATTCCCTAGAGGTGAAGGAGGTGCCTCCTGTAGCTTTTCATTTCTTTGCATGGCACAATGCCCCAGTCATTATATCTTGCTTTAGATTTCCCCTCAGCTTCCAATTAACTAAAGTCTCTGCTTCCAGTCCTAGGTGGAGTGGGAGGGTGGGGGGAGTGGATAATGCTTTGCACTACTTATGCTTTGTTATTCAGCAAGGGGATTTGTGGTTCTAGGGATTTTTGGGATTTTATTATCAAAGTCTCTTCAAATGGTTTAAAAAAGGAAGGTAGAAGACTTAGACTGAAGAATTTTATGGCAGCCCTTCTCTACTCTCTGTAGCCCAGGATACTAGATGAATAGCCAAATATACAGTATTTGTGGCATTATACAGGACGTGTTTCTCCTACTTTGTTTTTGTCTGTGGAGGCTTTCTCTTAAAAGGTTTGTGTAAGCCTACTTTTTGTCCGACCTATGGACTAAGGCAGTCTTGACTATCTCTAACAGGTTCCTGATTCTTAAATCTTCTTGATCTATGACAAAATTGGAGTACTGACTGGATCAGAGTTTGGTGTACTGGGCAGCATGTAGAAGGCGGAGTTGGAAAGATGAGTCTAAGTTTGCCTTTGCTCTTGCTACCTGAGTGACCAAGGGCAAGACCCAATGTCTTTGAATCTCAGGTTTCTCATATGTGAAAGGTGAATAATAAGATTCAAAGTATCATCTTCATAGGGTTATTCCAAGGCTCAAATGAGGTGCAAGTCAGTCCATGAGGCATATATTAAATGCCCACCACGTGCAAAGAACTATGTCAAGTTCTGGAGGTATATTACATTTAAAAATGACAAAATTAAAAGTAGTGCCTGCCCTCAAGAGAATTACATTCTATTAGATGATGCAAAATGCAATCAGTAAATCATACAGAATTTGAGAGGGATAGATTGCTAACAACTGCAGCAATCAATAAAGGTTTCCTTTAGGAAGGTGCATGAGCTGAGTCCTGAATTCTGCTAGTAATTCTAAGTCAGCAATTTATAAGAGGAGAGGAAGGAAGGAGTGTATTCTAGGGAAGAGGAATCACTTGTTCAAAGGCAAAAGTGGGGCAGGGCAGAGAAGGAATTTTTGCAGTGCTACAGAAAGGCTAGAAGGACAGTTTGCTTAGAAAATTGAATGTATGAAAAGGAGGAATGTGAGATAAGGTTGGAAAGTGAGGTGGGAGCCACTTAGGTTCTTCAGAAATCAGAGTAAGAGTTCTTAATCTTTATTGTGTATGTAATGGACCCCTTTGGCAGTCTGCTAAAACCTATCAGCCCCTTCTCACAATAATATATTTAAATGCATAAAATAAAATACGTAGGATTGCAAAGGAAACTGATGATATTGAAATACAATTATCAACATTAAAAAATTAAAATTCACGGAATTAGGTTAAGAACCTTTGAACAAGAGCAAAAGGGGAATGATAATACATATAAAGCATATGTAATTGTCAGTTATTATAAATGATAGAGAATTGTATCAAAGAACATAGTGGACGTTTTAAGCATTTCCTCTCTTTGAAGTACAGAAAGCTCTGGGGGCGGCCAGGTAGCACAGCGAGTAAGAGCACCGGCTCCACTGTTGAGAAGACCTGGAGATCGAATCCCAGGCTCAGACACTTAGCACCCACCCAGAAACACCTGGCCTTGTAACCTTGAGCAAGTTACTTAACCCCAATTGCTTAGGGGTAGCCAGGTGGCTCAGTGAGTAAGAGCACCGGCTCCAGTGTTGGGATGACCTGTAAATCTGGGCTCAGATACTCAGCACCACACCCAGAAATAACTGGCCGTGTAACCTTGAGCAAGTTACTTAACCCCGATTGCTTAAAAAAAAAAAAGTACAGAAAGTTCTCAGTTTCTTTTTTAAATAGCAACAATTTAAAGGAAATACTCAGTTTAAACTAATTTCTTTCAAAAGTACTCTGATTTACAGTGAGAGGATATTGAAAAAGAAGTTATTTGAAGTTACATTAAAATATGTGTGTGTTTGTATGTTTATGAAAAAAAAAGACTAGATTATTATTATTTTGCCTTTTGGAGGGCAATTGGTTAAGTAACTTGCCCAAGGTTACATGGCTAGTTTTTTTGTGTGGGTGTTAAGTGTCTGAGGCCAGAACCAAACTCGGATCCCCCTGACTCCGGGGCCGGTGCTTTACTCACTGTGCCACCTAGCTCCAAAACTCGATTATTTTCAACAGGGTTGTATTCTTAAAATTTATCACTTAGTTACCAATGACCTGACAAATGGAGGGAACCGATAGGAGCTGAAACAACCCAGGTATTATAAACTGAGAGTTTCATGGAGTTTCTTGTGGAATAACCAGCATTGCCTTCTAGGGTCTGAACTCCCATGATCAATCAAAGCCTTACCACCATGTGATGAAATATTCCTAAAAGCAGCTGCCATTTAAAATTAAGTGATAATGATCTTTATAGGAAAAATTACAGCAGCATAAATAAATAGCACCTGCAGTCCCAATTAGCCCTTCCAAAGTCAGGAGTCGTTTCCCCAGCTGTAACTTGGAGCAATAATTATTATTAGGCCAATTTAAAACAAATTAGGAGGTGGTTTTGGAATTAAACCTACAATATATTTACATCAAGTGCAGCATTGTGCAGACAGTTAATTTTCCCTGCTGGGAAATGAATGCATTTTATCAAGTGGCAGCCTCCATTCTCTGTTTTGCTGAACTCTGCCAGCTGGAACACAGCTGTCTGGGAGCTGGGCAGTTGCACCGGCCTTCAAGTCAGAACAGAGGGCTGTGGGCCAGTCTTTGGAATCACATATGTAGCATTTTGCTGTCGTTGCTAAGAAGGGTGGGTTCTGACTTTTAATTCCTGACATGTCCCTCTTCCCCCACATTTCATGATGCTTATTCCTATTGAATCCCCAAGCTTGGTCACTCTTGGCACATGCTCAGATCTTTAAGGGAGGAAAAGGAGGAAATAAAAAGGTTTGGGGTGACCTCTGAATAGAAATGAAGTTGTTATTGGGTGGACATTTTGTTATGTTCCAATGAAGCTTGACTTTATCTCTGTGCTTTAGGGAAAATTAAATTGCAAAAACTGCTTCATTCTTCCTAAAATGTATTCTTGGAATGGAGGACTTGCCGAGAACACATCATTCCTAATCATGGGTTCAGCTAAAGTTGGGGCCTGTGGTAGAAAGTTGGGAAGAGCAGGGCTGAGTCAGCTTAGGTTGCTAGGGTGAACACTGACAAAGGCGTGTGCTTGCCAAATGACAGATTCTTGTTTCACCTGGTATAAAACCACATATCTTCCCACAGCCGAAGCCACTCAGAATGGGAGGGGTATATCCCTCTCTTTATTTCTTCCATTTTTTATTTTCTCAGGCATCTTGCCTGAGATAATAGAATGCACATTGGTCACTGGAGGGGGTAGGGGAGAAAAGGAAGGGAATCAAAGTGGAAGGGGTACAAAGGGCAAGTTTTATCCATGAAATTGTGCCATTTTTATGAAGCCATAGAAATATATTACTATTTCTAATAAAAGAATATAGCATATTTGGATCATCAGGTTAGTGTGGATAAGTAGTCCGGCCTTAGAATCAGGAAGACCTGGGGATGAAGTTCTGCCTCTTGTACCTACCAACTGTGTGACTATAGTCAAGTCACTTAGCCTCCTTAGGGCTCCAGGCAATTTGATAAGTTGCTGATAAAATCTTGGTTTTTAGGGAGCACAGGGAATTTCCACACTGGGAGTTCCCTGGAATGATGCAATGCCGGGAATAGAAAGAAAACAAAAAAAAAATTGTGAATTAGATCAAGCACGAGGGGCATCTCGGTTCTGTGGAAACCCTGCTAAGACTTTCAAATTCCTAGTGTTTTTGCATGTTCCTGCTGATTTCAGAAGGTAATTTATATTTTAATGGTCCAAGGATGCTTTTCATAATGTGGGCAGTCTTCCCATCAGCACAAATTGTGATCCCTCCAATGACTTCATAGACAGTCTTCATAAGTTTGTATGGCAAAAAAAAAAAAATCATTACCTAATGGTTAATTGTTTGGCAATGAAAATCTCTTCACATAGGTAAGTGGGTCTTGAGATGATAATCATTCAATCAACTGGAATTCATTAACTATCTTTTACTCATCAGGCACTGTGCTAGTTGTTGGGAATACAAAGATAAAAATTCAGTAGCATCTTCCTTCTAGGACATTATAGTTTATTAAGGGAAATGAAACTTACAAAGTAGATACGAATATATTTAACATAAACACAAAGTAATTTGGAGAGTGGGGAAGCACTGGAAGCTGAGGGAAGGGGTCAGGAAAGGCATCAGACAGGAGCTGCCATCTGCAATGAGCTTTGAAGGAAGCTAGGCATTCTTAAAGAAAGGAAATGCATTCCAGGCATGGGGCAGAGCTTATGCAAAGGCACAGAGATGGGACATCAAATTCATTTACAATCCCATCCTAATCACACACACACACACACAGAGTCACCTGTCTATGTATTATGCATTTATATTTTAATTCATTTTATACATGTATATAATCTACTTCTCTATTTATTATTTCCCACCATGCTCCATTTTTCAGCAGGATCTGAAGTGCTTGAGGATGAAGAACTAGAATAGAAGAAATAAAAGAGATGGAGACTCTTAGAGCTTCTATTTTCAGGCATATACTTGACATTTTTCCAGCTTGGGAGGACCTACCAGAACTTGTACTGGTATAAACTTGGAAAATTCAGAGTCACACCATGCCAAGAGGCATCAGGACAGGACATTAGGGTGAGAGAAATTATAAGGAATGTCTTAGAACCCTGATACCTAATCATCCTCCAATTCTAATACTCCATATTCTTTGGTCTAGAAGGTCTTTTCTAGTTTTGACAGTCTATGTTATAAAGTCTCTTTCAACTCTACCAGTCTATGTTCTAACGTTTCTTTCAGGTCCAGTGTTCTATGATGTACACTTGAAGGATCCTTTCAGGTCAAACATTCTATGCTCTATGTTCTAAGGTCTTTTATAACTCTGATAGTCAAAGGGTTTTTCTTTCCCTTCTTTATGCTAAGCACTGATTCTATCCCTTCTTCAAGTCTTCTCTTGCCCCACAACTGTCTAAAAAAGCCACAACACAAATAAACCTTTTCCCTCCTTTTGTTGTCTTGAGCATTATGTGTCGGCCACAACTCATTCTGAGCTTTAACACTCTTGTTGTCCTTATAAGGATCATGGCATGCATTTGTAGTTATCTTCCATTACTTGACCTGGTTAAATATCCAAGTTGGTTGTGTATTTGCATCTATCTCTTTGAACATCTTCCCCTCTCTTATCAGAATTGTTACCTCCTTTTTAAAAAAAAAGTAAATTTAGGTCATGGCATCCTGCCTGTCTGTTCTCTAAACTCTTTAATATTTGTTCTCTGAAAAATCTATGATGCATATCAGTGTCTGCTTGCCTCTTCTCTCCTATCTCACGAGTTCTAAGTAAAGTGGTCACTTCTCCCTGAAGTTTTCATCATTTTTATCCTAGCAACTATTTCTCAGCAATTGATAATAAATAGGTCTAGAATAGCAGTTGATGGTTGAGATTATCTTGATGACAAGCCAGTACTTTCTTTTGAATATTTATTGGCTCATGGTGCTGGACTGAGTAACAGATTAAAAAGAAGTATGATTCCTCTGGAACCTCAGAGATTGGCTGGGGGCATGTGCTTGTCTTGGTAGAGGAGTAAAATAAAGGTATTTTTCATGTTTCAACATGGTTCTACTTCACAATTTGACTTATATTCCCACAATGTCCAGGCCTTTCATTTCTATTCCTACCCTTCATTCTGCCTCTATTCTTGCTTCTCCCCTACATTTCATCTCCATTCTTTCCCCAAATCTCAAAAAATAGTCTGGAGGACTTAATGTACTAGTCAGCGTGGGCCCAGACAGATCAGGCTGTTCTGTGCTACAAAAACTATAGACCTTTTATGTTTCCATCACATAGACTCTACATTTCCAATATAATAATACATTTTTTGTTGTTCTGGGAAGAAGCTTGAAAAACTATAGAGAGAAGAACAATTTTTGAGGACTGAAGAACTCAAATTGAACTCCAAGGGTGATAAAATTCCAAAGCCTTCTTTGGAACTAGAGAATTTCTTTCTTTTAAAATAGTTCAGACTTCTTTTTGCTTTCCTAAATGCTTTCCAAATTATATGTATTTTTTTTTTCAAATAAATTCTCTGACTTTCTGTGGTGTCTATTAAATAGCTATTAAATATTGCTAACCCAAATATCTTTCCAAAGGAGAAAAAAATCTTAGCGAAAGCAAGCTGTGAATTCTCTGGTGAGAGCCACTGGGAAATTAGCCTCTCATTTCCTTCATCCTGGAAAAATGCATGACCTTTGATAAAATCCCAAATTTAAGAGGAACAGAAATAAATTGCCTCACAGTTTGCTAGATCCTTGAGAGATATAAAGGAAGCTATGTTTTTCTTCCCATTACTTTTCAGAGGAATCTAGATAATCTATAGAAAGACTAAGGTAATTCTCTGATTAAAAAAATAACACATTGTTCAAAATAAACTATTCATGGATTTTTTTTTGCAATATCATCCACATCTCCCCTCCTATTTGTGGTTAACCTCTCTGAGGTCTTCTACAATAGGTATTTCCTTCTCCTTTCCTTTCACTATCATCTTAACCCTCTGCAGTATGGCTTCTGATGTCATTCAATTAAAACTGATCTCTTTAAAGTTATTGACAGTTACAACTAATGGCCTTTTAAAAAATCTCATCCTCCTTTTTTGTAGTCTTTGACATTGTGGATCACCTGCTTTTCCTTGACATTCTCTACTAAGTTTTTCTGACACTGCTCTCATGGTTTTCTTTCTACCTATGTGACTTCTAGTTTTTAGTTTCTTTTGCTAGATTTTCATCAAGGTCATGTCTGTTAACACTGAGGGTCTGATGGGATTCTGTCTTAGACCCTCTTTTCTTCTTCCTTTACACTATTTCACTTGACCTCATCAGCTCTCATGGATTTAGTTATCATCTTTGTGCTGATGAATCTGAAATCTGCTTATCCATCCATAATATCTCTTTTGGCCTCCAATCTTCCATCTCTGCCTATTAGACATCTTAAATTGGATGTTCAGTAGACACCTTGACCTCTACATCTCCAAAACTAAACTTTCCTACCAAAACACTACCTTCTTCCTGACTTCCCTGTTACTATTGAGGGCACCACCTCATAGTCACTCAGATGTGCAACCTAGGTGTCCCCTTCAACTACTCACTCTCTCTCACCCCACCCCACCCCCATCTCTAATATGTTGTCATGAACTATAGATTTTACCTTTTTAACATCTCTAGCATATATACCTTTCTCTCATCTGACATTGTCACCCTCCTGGGACAGGCCCTCATTTCCTTGCACCTGAATTATTACAATAGTCTGCTGGTTGGCTTGCCTGCCATAGATCTCTTTCTTCTTAGGATAGTTCAGCCTTCATTCAATTGTCAAAATGATCTTCCTAAAGCACAATTCTGACCATATCACCCTCTGTTGCCCCAGAAACACCCATATGCAACAAATTCCACTGACTCACTATCACTTCCAGGATTAAATGTAAAATATTATTCTTGGTCTTCAAAGTCCTTTATACCCTTCCCCCTCCCTACATTTCCTGTCTTCTTTTACTTTTTAGCAACCTCACCCTCCACCCTCTCCAACACACACACACACACACACACACACACACACATACACTCAACAATCCACAATTCACTGACAGCATCCTTGCTGTTTCTGGTACAAGACACTCCAGAAAATTTCAGTCCCCCCCTCCCCCACTGGTTGTTTTTCATTTCTGGAACGTTCTCTTTCTGCATCTCTGCCTCCTGGCTTTCTTCAAGTCCTAGATAAAACCTAACCTTTAACCACAAACTTCTCTCAAGCCCCATTAATAGTAGAGTTTCTCCTCTTTTAATGATTTCCTTTAACCTGTGTAGAGTTTGTTTATAGATAGATGTTTGTATGTTGTCTTCTTCACCATACTAGGAGCTACATGAAAACAGACACCATATGTTGTCTTTCTTTGTATCCCTGGTGCATAGCACACATAGTAGGTGCTTAATAAATATTTATTGACTGACAATTAATATCGGATAATATTCATGAAATCCCTGAATATACCTGTTACTTTCCTTTCTATATACTTTTGCCCATGTGTAGTGCCAGTGCAATATTTATAGCACCAAGTGTGACTATAAATATTCCCATATAGTGCTCAATTGCAAAATATAACAAACTCTTCATATAGAGGACAGAAGTAAAGCATTTATTTAGATACCAGAAAACTGAATTCCAAAACCAGTAAGTCAATTCCATCATAGTAGTAAAGAAGTTAATGAGCCATAACAACACAGAGAGCCACAGCATCCTTTAACCTTCCCCAAACCAATATAATATCAATACTTACTCACAAACCTCTCTATCTCATTGCCTGAGTGTCCTCTCTCTCCCATTGTCTCTCTGGCTCTGACTCCCAGCTTCCTTTGGGCTCTGCTTCCCTTCAGTAAACTCCGCCCACCACAGGTTCCATGTGACTACATTCAACCTATTAGGAGCAGAGTTTGCTTTCAAAGCAAGGAAGGTCTTCAAATTCCCCGTAGGCTTGTTAAGGGGCAGAGAAGATCTTCAAATTAACATCACCATTACACCATGTCATTCCCTAAGCCTTGAAAGTTCTCCACTATATTCACTTGAGTTGATTAGTCAATAAACATTTATTAAGTACTTATTATGTTCCAGGCACCAAGCTAAGCATGGATTATGCAAAGAAAAGCAAAAAAACCAGGCCCTACTCTGAAGGTGCTTACAGTCTAATGGGAGAGACAGCTTGAAATATTACCCATCCTTTAAAGGCCAACTCAACTGCCAGATTCACCATGCAACCTTCCATTCCCCCATCCTCTTTTATACTCTCATCTACTTTTGCTTTAGAAGTCCAGAAGTATCAGAGGCGTGAATTGCTCCTCTTTGCATCTGTCTTGGACACAAATGCTTCCTACACTTATGTAACCTTCATGTGTATGCCCTTTTCACACATGGTTTATAAATGTATGTCCTTCCATGTCTGTTTCCTCAGGGCATCTGCTCTTTCAACTGGTAACATGTCTACAAAGGGGAGAATATAATAGAGTTATAAAGGAAATATTCTATAACTACTTTATTCTCTATGCTATTTTACTACATGACTTAGAGAAACAAGAAAAAAAAACTAAGTATGTCTTCTGATTAGCATAAGTAAATGAATCAAGGGGTGGGGATATTTAGTTATAATTTGAGTGAATAGTGACCCACAGAGGACTTTGAACCTGGGTTAGCTTTTCTGGGAGCCCCATGTGGGAAAGAGAGGAAGAATTAATGTTTTTACCGGCTTTAATTTGCTTGAGAGACAAGGTATAATGGATAGGGTATGGGACACAGTGTCAGGCAGCCCTCAATTCAAATCCTAACTCAACACTTATTTTATGGGTGTGACTAAGGATTGTTACATAATGTCTGTGAGCTCCACTTTCTTCATCTGTAAAATGTGGATAATAATAGCACTTACTTTGCAGGGTTGTTTTGTGGATCAAATGAAATAATATTTATAAAGTGTTTTTTGCAAATCTCAAATTTTTATCATTGAGGGAAGAGATCAAATCTTAAGTTTTTATCTGCTTCTAATGCCTAACAATGCTCTATATACACCAGATACTTATTAAATGTTTTGTGGAATCAATGAATTTCTTAATCTGATATATATTTCATAGTTAGTTATAGATGTCAGCTAAATATGAGAAAATTGTGAGCTTATTTTCCTATGTGAGCAATGTTCTCCTATATAACCTTTATTGAATTTTATCTGTCCAAGTAAAAGATGAGTGAAGTTATTCTCTGATTTATCTTTTAATAAAATTCTCATTGGGCTGTCATGGTAGCCCAACAAGGCTGCGATTTTGGCAAAAAATGTTATTTTGCTCTCCTTAGTAACCCAATCTTGCTATCATTTTTTTCTGAGTATATATTGGTTTCAAGGAAACCAATGGAAACCAAGCTGAACGACTGGGAAATATTCTTGAAAGATTGCTAAGTGGTACCAAGTAATGAAATGGAATAGAGTTGGAGATGCCCTGAAAAAAATTTTAAAACAAAATGTGGATAAAATATTTTCTCAAGGACTCTTTGAATTGGTTAGTGAAAAGGCTGTTCCTTTTATAAAATACTTCTCTAAATCCCAGAATGATCTTGTCTTCCTTTCTTCCCCTACTGATTAACATTTCCACTAATCAAAAATGAAGTAAACAGACAGAGAAAGAATTTTCCTTTGATGCCCTCTCTATATAAGGGCTCATAACAAGTACAATGCATCAAATACTTCATGGGCTGAATAATACCATTTATCAGACTTTCTAGAGGGAAGATGAAAATGACTCAATGTTCCTATCATGTAAAATGTCAACAAGGTACTCTTAGACAAAATCCCTAATTCCTGCATTTAGAATCAAGTGGCTTTTAAAACTTCAACAGGAAATGTTCTGAAGGGGTAGAAAGAGGAGAACTTGGTACCAGAGATGGGTAGACCAATAATCACATTCAGACTTCTATTTCTTAGTTTAGAAGGTAAAGTTTTTTAATCTTTTTATCTCACCCAATATTTAGCAGTCCATTCATTAATAAGGAAGAGGAAAAAATTGAAGCTTATGAGCATGTACACATGGTTTATTTATATGTGGCTCACAGAGAAGTTTTTATAAAGATACTGAGAATCTTGCCCACCTTCCCCAAGGGAAATTTTGATACCTACCTGGAGGGGAGCAGGAGAAGGGGCATCAAATCTTTCCACTGTGCTCTCCTTAGAGAGGCAGAACCCAACTCAAGTCATATCTATCTGTTCCCCAAAATGTTGCTAGTTTAGTGAAATAATTTTTGCCTTAAGTTCATGCTGCTGTGACTTAAAGAGGAAAAGGCACTCCAAAGTTGGGGTATCTAAAGGCTTAATCCTTTCTCTCCCAATGATCACCAGAAATAGTGATTAGTAAACTCACTTATCCAAGGAGACAGCAAACAAATAAGAAAAGTTATACAGATTAAAATATGATAGACAATACACAGAGTGAATAATCTCTCCTACTGAGAGCAAAATATCTCAGCTCAACCAAGAGAGAGGCTTCTATCTCATGCAAAGGGAAATTCCCTGAAGTCTCTAAGGAGTTAAGTTGGAAATCAGCCCATATTAAGGAGTCAACTTTTCCCTACATGTCTGCCCTCCAACGTCTGGTCTCTTTTCCCGGATTTCTCCCTGAAGAATTTGGAATTGTATGTGTCTTATGTAAAAGCAGGGGGGATGAGGAATGTTTTTCTTCCACAAATTTTTGAACCAAATCTGTCCCTTATATAAGTTTGTGACATGGAGTCATCATTTTCTCCAACAATGAGGAGAGTCTTATGTAAATGTTCTTCTACCTTACACCTCCTTTACACAATCTTCTGTTCTCTTCATCCTCCTCTCTCCCCATGCCAAACTTCCTAACTTCTCTCCCCTCACTAAATATCAGATAGGTTCTTTTCTCAAGAAGGAATAGGATCACAGCAGCATTTTTTTGTGGTAGCAAAAAAATAAAAATAAAAACTTGGAAGCAAAGAGTGTTCTCATTCATTGGGAAACGATTCAACACATTTTCAATTATAAAAATAATGGAATATTATTGTGCTGTCATCCAGTCAGCTAATACCTATAACATGCCAGGGCATATAAATGCTAAGTACTGGGTATACAAAGAAAGACAAAAGACAATCTCTGCCCTCAAGGAGCTCACGGTCTAATGGGAGGGAAGACACCTACAAGAAACAATGTACAAACTAGATACCTAGATACAAACAGGATAAATTGGAGGTTATAGAGAGGGGGACGCATTGACATTAAGGAGGACAGGAAGCCTTCTTGCATAAAGTGAGACAAATGTGAGGAATTCAAAGAGACATGGAAGCAATTTAAAAACAGATGTAAAGAGAAGGGAGCCATAGCAGGAGAACTGAGTGCACAGTGCCTACAATAACCCTCATAAAAAGAATTGAGGAAATGGAGCTGAGTTCTGTGTGACCCTGGAGAAGTCATGAAGTCATCACCCTCCTTTCAATAGAGTATTGGCGATCGATGGGTATGGAATACTGCATGCACTGCCAAACCTATGTCTTTTGGTTTTGCTAAATTGGTTTTCTTTGTTACAAAGGAGATTTCATTTTATTTGGGAGGCTTAGGGAATTGGTATATCATCCCTGGTTATGAATAAGATACACAAACAAGAGGTACCAATTATCTTTTCATTTTATTTTTTTTTATTTTAGACTCAAACGCCGGAACACAAATGCAGAACAGAGAAAAGAAACAAAAACATGTCATAAACTCAAATATTGGAACTTAAATACAAAGTTAGAAAGAAAAAAGCATCTCATATGCACAGCAGAACATAGGAGAGAATTCTATGTAACAATAAATTTTCATTCCAAGAAAGGCTGCATGATAAATAATACTCGTGTTGAAATTGTCCATCTTTT
Organism: Petaurus breviceps papuanus; assembly: GCF_028583685.1. NCBI lineage: Eukaryota > Metazoa > Chordata > Mammalia > Diprotodontia > Petauridae > Petaurus > Petaurus breviceps. The sequence continues at coordinate 31,244,041 of NW_027185903.1, forward strand.
CTTTGCTTCCTTGTGAGTTTTCTTTTGTTCTCTGCTGTGCACTTTTTTACTTTGTTCTTTTTTCCCCTCCCCCACCCCTCAGAAGGCTATAATAAACTTTAGATGTTTCTCTATAGCTATAAATATATACATACACATATACATATATAGACATATAATTTCCCAAACCTATTCTATGCCTGATCTTTATTTTTATTTTTGTGCATATCACTTGTTTCCAATGATTTTTTAAAAAAAGAAATAGGGCTAGCTGAGCTCTTACTGGACTTCCATCCTAAGTAGACTGTGTCATTTTGGTGACTGTCCTGGGACAATAGTCAATGAAAGTGGCCTTAAATTAGTTCCACAGATCTCGTGAACAAATTTCCACAACTCAACAGAGGTTTTAGATGGGGTTGGCCTCTGCTGTTACTTTCCTTTACCTTGTACAACAGTATAAAAATGTGGTTGGCAAAGCCAAGATAACCAAGTAAATGTCCAATTATCTTCCTAATCCTCCCCACAACCCTGTATGCTGGTGCTATTTTTGTCTCCCATTTTACAGATGGATAAACCAAGACTCAAGAAGTTACTTGCCCAAGGGTTACACAGTTTGCAAGTGCCTGATGCAGGACTCAAATCCAGATCTTCCAGCATCTGAGGTCATTACTTCAGTTAATGTATCATACATACCTCTCAATTTAGCTAAGCTATGTCAAGTTTTGATTGAAGTTTAGCTATTACAAAGAAGTATCTTCTTTAATGACTTCTGAAGCTGGGAATAGGAAGGCCCTCTTCCACTTTGTCTCTTAGGATTAAATCCTTCGTACATATCACAGTGCCCGGCATATAGGTGAGCTCTTGATAAATACGTATTCATTGAGAGGTCAGAGATGGGTGGTGGTCATTCAAAGCTTTACAGAGCCTCCACATTGTAGAATGCAGGATGAATGCTTGCAGCAGCTGGATTCTGAGTAGAACAAGTCAGTTTCAGTGACATTTTAAAGACCTTAAGACTGTGAGCTTTAATCCCATCCTCTCTTGATTTACAAATCAGCAAGCCTTTCACAGGATGGGATGATTTTTATGAGAGTGCTTGTTGCATAAATGTTTGTTGAATTTAATTGAATAATGAAACCTTGGGAGTTGATTTTCTAAGTGAACTCAGGCTTTCATAAGAGGTGCAAAAGTTTATAGAAAATGTACTTTGTCATAAAAGAAACCACTTTCATAGGAAGCCTCGATGTACTTTTAAAAAACACCCCAGATATTAGTGAACAAGTTCACATAGAAGGAATGAACTGCTTGGTAAGGGTGCATACAAATGATCTTGTTTATGTGGCAATAAAGGGATTATTTTCTTTTATTACCTGAGATCCCTGGGCCATGGTGCAGCTGGGATGTCTCAGTCATACACCATAAGGAGATTTTCAGAGACTAAGCTGAGGGGCTTGGTATGAATGCATCCATACTTGTCTGGCTTTTGTGAGAGGATTAACATGTCTAATTGAGAAACATTACCTGGTATTTAGTTCTAGGCTAAATTTGCTGAACAGGTTTGACATATGTTTGGCTCTTCTCCTATGGAGTGGGTTATGTCATGTATAAAATAACAAATTTGTTGATTTGGTTAAAAATAAAAGAGCTAATGACATAGGCTTGGAGCTTATTTTCCTTCATAATCCATAGCTGGATATTGTCAGCAGAACTCCAACATCCCTACGGCCCCTGGAAGAGGAGGAGCCTTACCTAGAATGTCTTTGGCTATGAAAACTGGAAGGGATGTCAGTACATCTCCACATCTGGCATGCACTACCAACGAGTCAGCAGTGGCTTATGGCATTTATATAGGGCTCCTTAAGTATAGGTTACAGAGCCCTTTATGAATGAATAAATAAATAAATAGATGAATGAATGAATGAACGAATGAATGAATGAATGAATGAATGAATGAATGAATGAAGACATACCCCCCTGATCTCTGGAGAATAAACACCTTAGAATGATTTAAAATGATATATTGAATGCTCTCTCAACTCATGCAAATTGATATAATGCACTAGTCAGAGGACCTGGGTGTGAAACCTGGGTCTTTCACTTATTCCTATGTGACCTTGGTCAAGTCACTTAATCTTTCTGGGCCTCAGTTTCCTCAGCTGTAATCTGAGAGGGAGTTGAACTAAGTGATTACTAAGATCCCTTCAGCTCCAAATCTATGGATTTACACTAAGTCTAATTCTGGGAGATTATGTTGGTTCTAGGCCTTCCCTGGGAATTTAGAGCCTCTAGTTTGACTTGGAAAATCTTCAGGGAACCTGGATAGTATTTAGCTTTCTAGGACACTCAAGTTCAGTTTAAGAGTTGAACATTCATGGATACAGATTGGAGTGATCTACTATTTCTCATACATCCCTCTATAAGTATGTCTTTATAGGTATAAGTATAACAATATTTATATATTGTTATTAGATATCCTATATCTATCTTTATAGATATCTATAATATGGAATTTACCTCTCCATATACATTGTTTTCCTATCCTGGAATGTAAGCTCCTTGAGCACAGAGACTTATGTCATTGTAACCCTAATCTATTGATTAGGAAGACCTAATGCTCACATTGAAAATTTAGGAATTGGCTCTCAAAAGCTTGATGAGCTAGCTTCAGCACACTTTGCTGGGCACAGCTACAATTAGGGGGCATGACAGAGATGATGAATCAGTTGATTTTTGAAACATTTGAACATGAACATTCACATCTTGGAAATCAACAAACACCACAAAAGGGCTTTATTTATTGTTTTGCTAATTGCCCAGGCTTAAGAAAGTGAAGAAGAAAATGTCCATAATTCAGATTAAATTTTAAAAATGTGTCATGTGTACATTTTGCTTTTTTAGAAAACCTGTGGTTAAATACTTTCCAGCACACCACTGTGTCTCCATGAGGCTCTGCCCTGGATCCTTCTCTCTTTTTTCTCTCACTTGGTGATCTCATCAGCTCCCACAGGTTCAAACACTATTTCTTGTGATCTATATATTCAACTCTAGTCTCTCTCCTGATCTCCAGGATTTTATCACCAACTGCCTATTAGATATTTCAAGCTAGCCTTCTCAGAGGTACTTCCAACTTGCCATGTCCAAAATGGAGCTCATTATCTTTCCCAGTAAGCCCAGTCTTCTTCCAGACCTCCCTGTTTCCTTCACTAGCAGCACCACCACTTACCCAGACTTGTGCCTCGGTGTCCTCCTTCACTCCTTACTCTTATTCCCCTCACATATCAAATCAGTTGCCAAATCTTGTTGCTTTTATCTCCACATCTTTCACACACCTCCCACCCTCTCCACTCATATACCCCACTTCAGACTCCCATTACCTCTCAGCTAATCTATTGCAGTGGCCTCCTAATTGGTCTACCTTCAGTCTTCGCCCTCTCCCACCCATCCTCCATACAGATACCAGAGTTATTTTCCTAAAGTCTGATTATGTTGTTCCTCTACACAACAGACTCCAGTTGGCTCCTTATGGCTTTGAGGTTCAACTATAAATTCCACTGATTGGAATTTAGACTTCTTTTACAAACTGACCCCTTCTTAGTTTTCTGTTCTTCTTAGAAATTACTCATCTTCCTGAACTATGTGTTCCAGTTAAATTGGCCTTCATGCAATATGTTCTGCACACATTATGTCTCCCATCTCTGTGCCTTTGCAATGGCTGACCCCCATGCCTGTTAGACTCTCCCTATTCATCTTGACCTCTCAAAATTCCTGGTCTCCTTCAGATCTCAGCTCAAGTACCACTTTCCACATGAAGACTTTTTTGATCCCTCCAGTTTCTAGTGCTGCACTCCTATAGCCATTCTAATCATTCCTTTGTATGTAGAATGCTTATTCTTATATGTATACATGCTCTTGAATAAGCTCCTTGAATGCAGGGATTACTTCATTTTTGGTTTTGTATCCTCAGCAGTTGACAAAAATCTTGGCATTTTTGTTGTTGTTATTGAATCACTCTTCATGGCCCCATTGGAGTGGTTTGCCATTTCCTTCTGCAGCTCATTTTACAGATAAGAAAACTGAGGCATACAGGGTTAAGTGACTTGCCCAAGGTCACACAGCTACTAAGTTTCCGAGGCCAGATTTGAACTCATGAAGATGAGTTCTTGACTCCAAACTCAGTACTCTATCTACTACATGACCTAACTTTGATACCACTGAAAAATACTCATGTGTGATGTGCTGCAAAAGCGGTCACAGGTCATAGATTCAGAGCTGGAAGAGATGTTAAAAGTCATCTGTTCCAAACCTGTAGTTTTATAAACAATTCAGCTGGGATCCAGGGAAATACAGTGACTTTTGCAGCAACTATCTGAAAATCTCACAGGTGCTCTGTGTCAGTCAGGATTTGAGCCCAGGTCCTTTGACTTGAAACCTGGACCTGGTACCTCTTCCTCTTTGTGACTCTGAGATGCATTTGGAATGCTATTCTATCCTCACTGGCCAAAGAGGGGCAGGACTTGTGCCCCATTGCCCTGTAAAAAATACTGTAGGGGCAGCTAGGTGGTGCAGTGAATAGAGCACCAGACCTGGAGTTAGGAGGACCTGAGTTCAAATCCAGCATCAGACACTTAACACAAAACTTGCCATGTGACCTTGGGCAAGTCACTTAACCCCAATTGCCCTACCTTCCTCGCACCAAAAAAAAAGCAAAAAAATAAATAAATAAAATTAAAATAAAATACTGTAGCTGGCTCACTTTCATATCGATAGTGCTGCTACTACCAATTTAATATGGACAAGTTCTTTTTGAGATGTCATGATGGTGTTGGCAGTTTTCAGGTCCTGCACTCAATCCCCATACCTATTAATCATTTATTCCTGTCTTTCCATAGTGACAAGGGATGCATATGTGTTTTCCATTGGTTGATATAACATCCAATGATCTCAAAAGTACCTGAAACTTGACAGGGTGGTCTGAACCATTTGTCTTGGAGTATAGTGACTTAGTAGCAGGTGTTCACATGGTGGTCAGAAAAAGAGATACAAGGATACTCTCAAGGTCTCTGTGAAGAACTCCATGGGAGACACTGGTACAGGACCACCCAGCATTGCTTAGCTGCATCAGAGAAGGCACTGTGCTCTATGAACAAGCAGAATAGTGATATGTCAAGAAAAACATGAGATGCACCAATTTAGAGATGTTGCCATCCCAAATGTTCATTTGGACTTTTTGTGCCTGACCTGTGGGTTTATAAATTCAAATTTATACTGGTCTGATTAGCCACAACTGGACACATTATGATGTCATTTAGTCCCCTTCAAGCATGAAGAACCACCAACGACAGTACCGTGAAATTTGCTATGAACATCAGATCGGCCAGAAGGGACCTTAAAGGCCATATAGCCAACCTCCTCAATTTATAGAAGAGGAGACTGAGGTTCAGGCAGGTTATGGAACATGTACATTGTCACACAAATAGAAAATGTCAGAGGCAGGATTAGGACCCACGTTTGGCACTTTCTCTTCTATACAACGCTGTATCTCAGAGATAAATTGTAGGCTGTGTCAAAATGCCTTTGTCATCTCCTATTTGGAATGCTTTTTGTAAAACTGACCTTCCCTGCTGACAGGGAAGGAGTACATATTGCCCCAGCACACAAGGAGCTTAAGAAAAGGAACACATGCACACATCCTCAAACACCGTTTCCCTATATGTCTACCCTTGCAGTTGGTGCGAAAGAGAAACAGAAACACATACACATACAAGGCAGGAACTGTTGCTAGGAACCCTGGACTGCACAGTTGTGCCCATCCTACTTCCCAAAGACTTATTTATTGCAGCGAATGACTCAAACCACTTAAAGCTATCAAGATGGCAGCCAGTCTGATTTCACATTGGCAGAGCAATAGTGGTCCTTCCTCTCCTTAATGACGCCAGCTGCTGATGCTGCTCCTCATGGGTCTCCTTCCAGATGTTTGGTGGTATTGTGACCTTCTCCTTGAGGAATCTCACTGGCATCCTCCCATCCTTCCTTATCAATGGTGCACTTTGACCTCCTCATCCTTAAGATATGACTAAAAGGACGCATAACAACATCTCACAACAACATACTGTTGAGTCTGTTCAGACCATAATGGGGTGCCTAGCTCATTTCAAATAATGCCAAATGACTCCATATGGTAGCTCCTACTACTAGTAGAATCATATAGTTCCTGGTCCATTGCTCTGTGATTATCTTCTCCTAAAGTCAATTATGGGAAAAAGAAATTCCTGGCAGGAAAATAGTTTTGCAGTGGAGGAGATCAGACTAGATGACCACGAAGGTCCATTCCTTCCAGCTCTAAGTCTGTGATTTAGAACATGATCCATGCACAGAACCATTTTTATGCATGAATCAATGTTCTAAATCACAGGCTAAATCACAGTTAAATCTAAATCACAGCTGAAGATAACATAGATCATAGGGTTCCACATTTACCACTAGAATAACCCTTTGAAGTAATTTGGTTCAATCCTCCCATTTTACAGATGAGAAAACCAAGGTCCAGTGAAATTAAATGACTTGCCCAAGGCAAAGCATTGGAGCATATATCTAGAGATGGAAGAGACCTCAGAGTCCGACTTGTCTTCCATTCCTTCACTTGACAGAGTATAAAAGAGAAGATCAGATGTATTTAGGACTGAACCTTTAGCAACATTTGGATAGTTGGTTGGAAGAGAAAAAAAACCATCTGGGTAAGAAGCGAAGGAAAGAATCAAAGGTAGGAAAATTAAGTTTGAGAAACATTAAGTACTCACTGCATGAGGAATATTGCACTGGGCCATGGATTAGATGCAAAGTCTAGATAAGATGTATGACCCCTCCCTTCCTGGAGCTTCTAGTCCAGAGGGAGTAGAAGTGGAATAAGGTTGTGTCCCAGAAATTGAGGAAACAAGGAAGTTTAAGGAGAGTGTCAGCAATAATGTCAAATGCTACCCAGAGGTAGAAGGGAATGAGGCCTGGGGAAAAGCCAGCAGATTGTTCCAAGAAGAACATAGCTACATTCAAGTTCCAGGATGGAAATCAGAGATTAAGGAAAGAATGTGCAGCAAAGAAATGGAGGCCACGACAGCAAGAAAGTGTGGCAGTAACATCTGGCTGCATTTTCTGGAATTTATCTTTCACTCATTTTCCTTCCCTTCTTTGTCTCCATTCTGCTGGCTCTGAGTTAAAAAATAAAACTGACTTAAAAAAAATCCTTCTTCTGTTGATCCAGTGAGAAATTTACTTCCTGTGGCTGGAAGATCTGGCAGAGAGAATATCACCATGTCTCTCTGTGTGTGACATTCATATTAAATTTATTTTTCTATTACAATAACACAGTATGGCCCAGTGGCTCTAACTTCACATGAAAGTCACCCTCTAGGCTATAGCCCTCACATAAATATCCTCTTGTGCTTTCAAAGAACAAAGTTCTCTGGTACTCCAGGGATGGAGCAACTTTTAGAAAATCTGTATGAAAAGTCTTGAGAATTAGTGGTAGAAGCAGATGAAGGTGTTTTCTTCTAGAAAAATTGAGTTATTCCAACTTATTTCCTTTCCTTTTATTTTTTATACCTTGAATGAGATTACTGGGTAAGGGAAACACCTTAGATGTTGTTTACCCAGATTTTAGCCAAGCATTGATAAAGTGTTTCATCTTATCTTTGTGGACAAGATGGAGAGAAGTGAACTAGGGGATGGGACAGTTATGTGGATTCAAAACTGGTTGGATGTCTGAATCCAAATGAATGTGTCATGAATGTGTCAGTATAAATTTGGAGAGAGGTCTCTAGTGTAGCTCCCTGTGGATGTATTTTTGACATTCTGCTGTTCAGAATGGTTATCAATGACATGGATAGATGGAATGCTCACCAAATTTTCAGAAGACACAGATCTAGGATGGTTTTGACATAATAGTGTTGTTTATTTGTTTTGTTGACATGTAATCAGAATACCTTTCCATATAGAGTACAAAGGGTTTTCTTTAAAATATCTCTAGGTGGTAAAGAGTCCAAATATTATTTTCTCCATTTTACAGATGAGGAAATTGAGACTCCACTGACTAAGTGATCTGTGAAAATTTCATATGTCTAGTAGAAGAGCTGAGACTTGAAACTAGGCCCCTTGAACCATAATCAAACAAATTAATTCATACTAAGTGTTTTGTAGGCCATCGAGCACTCTCTAAATGCAAGTTATTATTACCTCAAAACCAGGCTTGGAAATCACTGACCTATGACACCTAGATCTGAAATTACCTAGGATCATGGATTTAGAGTTTGAAAGGGCTTTTGGAGGTCTCCTAGCCTAAATCCTTTTTTTTCTGCAGATGAGGAAAGTAAGATCCTAAGAGACACACAAATGGAGGTGGGATTTGAACCCAGTTAAAATCTGACTCCAAATGCAGAGTTTGACTGCTTTGTAAAATTTGTGAATTTTTCTATTATAAACTATTTCTATTGAGATTATGAATGTACATTTCTGTGCCACAGTCTATAATTAGAGTTTTAAATTATTTAGTTCATCCCTCTGACTTTAGACCACATGTAAAACATTCCTGAGAGATGAAAATCTGTTCAAATTTTACAGACCTTCAAAGGTTCTGTTCAGGAGGTTCCTCATATTACTGGTAACATATTTCAAAAGGTGGACGCATCCCTATAAGGATTCCTCATTCTATCTAAACTGAACCATAGTAATTAACAGATGTAATATGAAACATTATTCAGGAATTTTCAAGGAAGGGAGAAAACAACATAAATCCAGTGGAAAGAGATCTAGATTTGGAATCAGAACATTTGGTTTCCATCCAAATTCCTTATGACTTAGGTGGCCTTGGGAAAGTCCATTAACCTCTTTGGGCCTCAGATTCCTAAAATTAAGAATTTGTACAGATCTTCACTAAGGACTTATCTCTCTCAAAACTCCATGATACCAGACCGCAGGATCTGTTTGTTAAGCCACTTGTTAAATGCCGCGTCAATTTGTACAGTTTTGCCCACTCTGATTTCATGCAGTTCTCCTATTTTATGATTAAAATGAAGACTTCCTTCTAGTCTGGTTCAGACAATCCCTGCTGTACAGTGTGCATTTTGTCAACTACCAGAATAGAATGATAATATCAGAAAGAACATGTAGGGGTCAGCAGGTTCCAACTTCTGACTGGTATCTGAAGAAGCAGAAAAGCAGATGAAGAAAACCAGCAAATAGCATGGGAGGTTAGCAGGGAGAGTATATCATCCTCCAAAAGCCAAGATCTGAGGGAAATTGGTATGGCAAGGAGAGAGAGAGAAGGACCTCCTGCCCCAAGCACAGAATGACTTCACCATTGTAGGATGAAAGCTTTCCCTTAGATCCCTAGATGATATTAGTCCTAAGTAGCAATATGACCTCAAACTCATAATCTACTGCACTAATCCAGTGCCCCTTCATGTCTAGACCTTGGATATATTTATATATCTTTAGTTAACTCACAATCTTATTCTCTACAGAGGTCACATATTTTTTCCCACTTTCCTCAAAAGCCTAACCCTAAGCCCCCCGACTCTTTCACCTCCCCATTTATGGATATAAATTACTATATAAATGCTACTTCTTCCTTTTCTACTCTTCTCCTCCTCCTCCTTCTCTTTCTTCTCCTTCTTCTTTTCTTGTTCTTGTTCTTGTTCTTGTTCTTGTTCTTGTTCTTGTTCTTGTTCTTCTTCTTCTTCTTCTTCTTCTTCTTCTTCTTCTTCTTCTTCTTCTTCTTCTTCTTCTTCTCTTTGTTGCCTTACTCACCCCACCATCTCCTCTCAAAATATCTCTATACTTTCACTCATACCTTTTTTCCCATGAGGCAGAATAGTATATTATAAAAAAAAATTAAGGATCTGGAGTTGGAGGACCTAGGCTCAAATCCTAGTTGTTCCACTCATTATTTGTGTGACTTTGAGTAGATCTCATCACCTCCTAATCACTAAATCCAAGAGCCTTTTTTCAGTCTTCATTGACTGCCTTTGGCATTACTGACCAACCCCTTTTTTCCAGGTTTAAGTAAGATTGCACTCTCCTGGTTCTTTTATCATCTGCCTACTCATTCGTCTTCTCCACTGGATATTTCCTCTTGTAATTATATATATACACACATCCTTCCCCATTCTGGGCTCCAGACTTGCATTTCAAGCTATCTAGACATATTCATCTGGATTTCCTCTTTTCATCTCAAATTAGACATATTCCAAACTAAACTCATCTTACCTCCAAAGTCCTTTCCTTCTCTTGATTTCTCTATTTCCATGAAAATTCTCTTAGGTTTCTCCTTCTTCCCTGTCATCTAGGTCCAATCACTTGCTTACATCCTCTTAATTCCGCCTTTATGATGTCTCTCAAATCCATGCCCTTTTCTCTATTTACAATGCTAATCCATGCCACCATCCTAATAGAGACCTTTATTTTCCTCTTGCCTAATATATCCTAGGATTAATCTAGTGAGTCTCCTTGTCTTTACTCTTTCCCCCTTCCAATCTAAACTACATACTACTTCCAGAGTAATCTTTCTAAAATAGCGCTCTGATGTTATCAACATTCTCCATTCCACATCTTCAGTGGCTCCCCTCTGCTTATGGTATAGAATCCAAACTTCTTCAAGGCTCTCCAGAATCTGACTTCAACCTATCTTTTCATTCTTATATTGAATCATTTCTTACCCTATACCTTATGCTCTAGTCAGTTTGAATTACATGTTGTTCCTTCCTCATATTTGCCCCTTTCATATACTTTTAATCATGCAGTTTCTTAAACTTGAAATGCCTTCCCTCCCCTCTATCTATCTAATTTTAACCATCTTTTAAGACCCAGCTCAGATTCTACTTCCCCCATAATGCTTTCTCAGATTTCCTTTATTTGGGAAAGATATCTCCATTCCCTTAACCTGCATACCATTGTGCCTCTCTAGTTGCTCTCATCTCTTCTGCCTGGCCCTCTAATTATTTGTGTGTTGATCTATATTAGACTAAGTATCACAGGGGCACAGACCCTACTTAAGTCTTGCATCCTGTCAGTCTCAAAACAGGACCCCATACAAGGTGTATAAATGAATGGATAGATGGATGCATGGATGGATGCATAGAACGATGCCCACTTTCCTTACTTCTTAACAGAATATTACTACTGAGTAGGTTGGATGCTGCTGAAACTGATTGCTTGGTAGCACATAGCACTCATTAATGAGTTTGCCATAGCTAGTTAAAGGATGGGATCTTGTTAAGTGTCTCTTCCTTTCATGTGCAAATTTCTGTCAACTTAGATCCAATATGGCATTGGACTTTCCCAAGAGATAGCCAAAGTAGCTTCTGATGCCAAAAAAAAAGTAATCCCCATCAGCTCCAAATGCTTTCTTTATTTATTGAGGATCAGGACCAATGACTCAGGGCTGTATTCTAGATCACAAACTATCCAGATTGAAAATAAAAAGCGGATATGATTGTCTCTTCTTCAGGAGACCTGCTAAGAATGTTGCACCATGGCGCCCCTATATGGATTGTCTATGATGGGACTCTGTGCTCTCAGGTTTGCCCATGATAACCCTGGGAGAAGGGAAGTATATGACAATTGCCATCAAGTCTTTGAAAGTCTGTCAAAAGGAAGAAGGACAGGTTTACTCTTTTTGGTTTCAGAGGGCAAAATTGACAATGAATGCAATTTGGAAAGAAGTAAATTTAGGATTGAAATAAGGGGGGGGATTCTTTATATCTGGAGATAGTAAAATGGTAGAATAATACAACTGACCTTTTCCTTAGGTAGTGGTTTTCCCTCTGACTGGAGGATTAAAAAAAAAAAGCCCGGATGACCAATCATCATCAATGTTGTAGACGGAACTTTGGTTAAGTCTTGACTAGTTGGACTAGATCAGAGATGTAAACACCTGGCCAGAAGACTGCATGCCACTCCCAACAGTCCTGATTTGCCCAAAACAGATTTAAATATAATTGGGAAAGATTTTTAAAATAATAAAAACATTTAAAAAATAGATAATATAACATTTTAAAACTTAAGTCAGTAGGTTTCCCATAGGGATTCTTATGTACAGATTATTGTCCCTCATCTATTTGAGTCTGAGCAGTGGGCTAGATAACCTCTGTGGTCCCTTCCAATTGTAAGATGATTTGACTCTGTGAAGTTGAGGAAATAACCATTCATGTCCTACTTGATGACTTTTGCCTGATAGCTTGGAACACCAAGCTCAAGGCTTTTAGAATTATATTTCACAATGACCTAGCAGACAAGCTTTTTCATTACCTATTGTCATTGAAATTATAATATCTTGTGCTTGTGTGCCAGAGATGGACTGTGTCTCTCTTACCTGTGTATTTCCCCAGTGATCTACTTCTCTAAAATGGTTCAAATATATTTGCAAAAGAAAGTAGTTTTTCTACCTGTTTTGAACGAACAGGTGTGATTCTGAACTCCCTTGGAATTCTAAAGAAAAAAATAGCAATTGTAAGAGAAAAAATACCCACATTTAGAGGGTTAGGAAAAAAAGCATGTATCCCTTAGCAACAGGAGAGCATGGTACCCTTTTGTTAGGTTATTTTCATTTTGCAAAATTGGTTGTTGGTGCTTTTGTTTTCTTCTCAGGGTTTTCTTGTGATAAGAGCAAATGATTGCAGACATGCATGTATTTGATTAACTATAAAAGTGTGGTTGACGAAGTGATGGTGTCTTATTATAGCCATAGATACCATCAAAATATATAGATAACATTAAGAACCATCCCATTGGCAGGTCTTTTGAAAATGGGCATATTATATTTTGACGTAAAACTTTAAGCCTAGTATCTATTGTATTCTTCTGTTCATCTCCACATTGTATATCTCAACATAGCAATTTTGATATACTGTGCACAATGTAAGCTGCACTAAGTTATAAGTCCTTATTATTTCTCTAAAGGTGATGAGAATTATAATAGTATATGTATATGTGTTTAAATGTAAACATAGCACTTTGAAGGATATATGTAGCATTTTAAGATTTATACATATATACTTTACATAGATAGCATTGTAAGATATGCATATGTATATATATATATGCATAATATTTTAGGATTTAAAGTGTTCCTTTTTTAACTGAAGCAAAATTGTGAGGAAGTGAGTGTGAATATTTTTCATTTCAGTGTTACTGATTAGGAAACTGAGATTCAGAGGGGTTAAGTGATTGGTACATGGTTACATAGCTCTAGCTGAGTTTTGAATTCAGGTATTCTGACTCTCAATGTGATACTCAATCAACCATACCATATTGCTTCTCTGTGTCAGCTTACACAGTGTCCTAGGTCATTTTGGTTCCTCCTTATCAAATGGGCACTCTCCAAAATGGAAACTAGGAACACACTTTAATGCGAATAATTCAGTCAATGTTTAGACTGAATGAAAGTGTACAGCTTTAATTAGTTGTTCAATTAATTAATCATTGTTTACTTAATGTTGCCATAGACTACATGGGAAAAAGCTACTAGCCACCGGGTCATAAACCTAGTTCATGTGTACATAATCTCTGTATTCACTCTGCTCTCAGTTTCAGGGCACTCTTGAGTCTACCTCAGCCTCTCCCCTTACCTGCACTGATTCATTTTCTAAGGAGACTCAAATTTTTACCCACTGAAATTATTCTCCCTCCAAACGCCTCTCCTGCTCATACCAAGACCACATTCCCACTATAAAAGCTGACAATGCTTTCTTGCTGGTACATTCACTGCACTCGGGGTAGCCTGTAATACCAACACTCCATATGCACCAGGACTGAGGCTTCTTTCTCATGCCCTTATGGATCCCTTGTGGATTTTCAATCATTTGTTTTCCTTGAAGGTTCACATAAAATGGTGTTCCCACCACAGACAGGAAATGCTCCTGTGAAGAGGGCACCTGCTTCTTCCTTCCCCTCTAGCTCTGCCCCTAGTCAAAGCAGGAATGCTCAAGACTCTGGGGAGTCAGGTGGGCATTAGATATCAGAATTTCTTTAAGAGAGGAGATGACTGCATAAATCAGGGGGAACTATGCGGCTAAATGCATCGATTTTATAGATCCATAGCCAGGGTAGGAGGTGGAAGAGAGACGAACAACAACTAATTTTGCAGAATGGCAATGACCTGATAAAAGGGTGCAAAGCTCCCCTGTTGCTAAGGGAGACACATATTCAGTAGAACGTGAGTTCCATGAGAGCTCAGATTGTCTTGGTTTTCTCTTTATAGTCCCAGGGTCTGGCACAGCACTTTGCACATACAAAGTGAATGAACCACATGAAAAAGCATTTATTAAGTGCTTACTGTGTAAAATCACTGTGCTGAGCTCTGAGGATACAACATGAGTCAGTATCAAGACAATCCCTACTTTCAAAAAATTCCAATTCCAATAGGGGAGAGAATGAGCATAGGAGGATTCAGTTACAGGACAGATGGAAAGACCTGGTATTCTGGATGACAAGTGTAGAGGGAAGAAAAGGCTGATGATGGACAGATATATCTTCTTTAATATTATTTCCATTGATAAAGACCATATCCATGTTTCCCATATTGAACTATTTGACAGTGCTATATTGTTGGTGATAACTTTTTTTATTGTTTGGTCATCGATAGCTGTGACTATTGAGGAGATTAGGATTATAGCACTCCCCATTTATTGCTTAATAAAGGCTCATTAAATGAATGAATGAATGAATGATGTTCTGATTAGTGAAGGGAATGGATGATTGCAATGCAGGATTTGCAAAAGATCTAAGAGTATATGGCATTTTTTATGAATATCACCTAAGGATACATGCAAGAATTACATACCCACACACATTCCCTTTAATCAAAGAATTAGCAACTTACAGGCAGATTAGATGTCCATTTTTGGTCTAGGATCTCCCAACTTTCTAAAAGACTTGGGGTCCCTGTTTTATGGCTTCTATAGATTGGCTTCTAGGAGATCCCAGAGAATATAGAGAAGAAGATAAACTAGTTAAAATAAATTCTGAGTTTGTAGACATTGGCTAGTGATCAGGCACCTGAAAGGAGAGAAACTTGGGGCTGGAACAGTGAGAGGATCAGGGAGCTCATTTATAAACATTATGGCTAGAATGCTGTGAGAAATGAAAAGTAGCTTGGTGGTTGGTATGACTAATCTGCAGTCTTATATAAGGTTTTTCCTCATCACTTTCCCCTAATTAGAATATAAGCTTCTTGAAGTCAGGAACTGTTTTGCTTTTGGCTTTGCACCCCTAACACCTAGCACAGTGCCTTCCCCTTAGTAGAAACTAAATAAATACTTACTGAATGAAATTGAATATTGAATCACTAGGACTCTACTCTCCCCTGAAATGAAATTGTATTTAATTTGCATATGTGTGAGTATATTTTTTTGGGGGTAGAGAGGTATAAAAGTAGAGGATAATGTAGGGAGATCCTGGGAGAAACTGAGAAATGCTTAGAGCCAGTTATGCTAACTGAATTGTGGAATGGCATGTCCCTGTCTTTTTCCTATGTTGTGTGCAGTTTGTACCTTAAGAATCATTTTAGGGGTTCTACTGCACTAATTGCTATTGGGGAGGAGAAGCTCAGGATAAGTAGAAAAGAAAGTGCTTTTATTACAGAAGCTTAGTTCTCAGAGGAAAATTTTCCTTTTTTATCCCTAGAGAAAATAAAAAAATTCATTGTCCATGGATGGGTCTGGTGATCTTCTGGGAGGTTCTTTGGATGCCAGTTTTGTCACAGACTCAACTAAATTTGATCCAGTCTGAACCAATCTAAGAACTAATTATGTTGACCCTAGGTCTAACACTTTACCACTATACAACCCTGCTCAAGTACCATCTCCTATATAAGCCTTTTCTCACTTGCTTCCCCCCAATTAGAATGTAAGCTTCTTGAGGTCAGAGATTGTTTTGTTTTTGTATCACTAGCACCTAGCACAGTGCCTTCCCCTTAGTAGGAGCTTAATAAATACTTATTGACTTTAATTGACTGCTGATTCATTAGTGCTTTACTATCTCCGAAAATGAAATTGCATTTTGTTTTTATTTGTCTATATACATGTAGTTCCCATCCTATTAGACTATAAGTTCCTTGAGGACAAGGATTGTATGATTTTTGTCTTTGGGTCTCTAAGGTGCAATCACTAAGTGCCTGATGTATATGCAGTTTCTATTTTACAAATTCTTGTTCTTGTTTCTGAGGAGTGTTCTGGCCTTAGATTGAATTTAAGTAGTTTTGCAGGAAGAATCAGTAAGAGTTCATCCCCTTAAGAAAGCAAAAGTAATAGCTGTAATTGCTTGTGCATAATGACTGGATCTCACCTCATATCCCCATTGCCATGAAAAAGATAAGAAAAGGTTAAAGGCATATATGTTCAGAGAAGGAACATCTGTAATCTTTACCTCTGTTTCTTGTGCTCTGTAATTCAATTTTTTTCATTGTGATGCTAGCTCTGTGTATATGTGCTCATGCCAAAAGCAGTTGCCCAAAGTCATTGCGCTTCTCCTTCCCCTGCCAGTCCTGCAATCTTGCTGCTGTATCATTTTGTTCTCGGGTTTCTCTCCTTCATGTCCATTGAGTTCTATAGCCAAAATTATTCTGAAAATGAGGGTGGCATTTTGTCATATCCTAGAAGCTTAGAGTGCTGGAGCTGAAAATGATCTTTCTTTTAGCTTTTTGCAAGTTTTTCCCTTTCCCCTCATAAATGCAGATAATGGTTGTTGGGGGGAAATTGGGAGTGGGGTTCAGGGCTAGAGGTTAAAGGGGAGCATGCATAAAACTGGGGTTCTCCAGGGGCCCGATATGGGGGACAGCACTTGGAGGTAAACAACATGCGTCCTCCTCAAGGTGACTGCACAATACTTTATGTTGCATGCTAGAACCTGGCCACTATCTTCCTGGCACTGACATTCCCCTCTTTTTCTGTCTCCTATAAGGGTGCAGGGACCCACTGAGGGACTGGTTCCACTTCCCTGGTTTGATTACAACCAGAGTTGGACTCTCCTTTGAGCCACGGTTCCCTCATATTCATTTGCCCCAGGTGCCAAAATCCCTAGTCTCTTCTCAACGTCTAACCTTGTCAGTATGCAGATCATCTCCATTTATGGTAAGCAAAGACATGATTGAAAGTGATCTCTATCCACAGGTATTTTTTTTGGCATTTCTCTTTCCAAAGCTTTTCCATTTTTGCCACTGGAGGTTTGAAAAAGAAGCAATGAAAATAAAGGAAAATTTGCATCGCTTGCTCCAGGATTGTTTATCTTTCCAGTTTGTATTCCTCTAACACCCAACCTAGCCTCACAGCTTCACTCTTCTCTCTGGTCTCTAGCCTTATTTCTTTTCATGCCTTGACCCTAGGGAGTTTTCTGCCTTTCAGAGACTCTGGCTCACCCTCATCCCAAGCGAGCCTTGGCTTCTTGAATGAATACATTTTGAAATGTAAAACCGTCGAGCACAGAGAAGCTACAGCTGGTGCTGGGCAGGAAATGAGATTCAAGTTGTCATGAGTTATAACCATGAGAGAGCCCCCAGAGCAATGGAAAAACGAACCCATCAAGAGTCCATCATAATTCCTCCCTACAATATGTGCCTCTGGTGAGATGAGAGATGGAGTGTATCATGCTGCCCTGGCCACTTTGTTATCACACTGCTGCAGGAGAATTGGAAGGGATCTGAAGGAGATAAAATGATTTTTTTTTTCTCCTTTTATACTATTTTTAAAAGGAAAGAAACAGAATTGAATATATCTAATAGGCAGGGCCAGTAGGTACCTCCACCAGTTTGGGCCTCTGGAAGAACTTTCCTGGGTCTGGATATAGGAGGTTGTTTAGTCATGTCTAACTCTTTGTGACCCTCAAGGATCATACTGTCCATGGGGTTTCCTTGGCAAATATATTGGAGTGGTTTGCCATTTCCTTCTCCAATAGATTAAGGCAAACAGAGGTTAAGTAGTTTTCTAAGATCATGAACTACTGCCTTTCTTACTCTAGACCCAGCACTCTATCCCCTGAGCCCTATAACTGCCCTAAAGGGATCAGGAAGAGTTGAGTTCAAATCTGGCTTCAGATATTTACTTGGCATGTGACCCTGGTCAAGTCACTTAACCTCTGTTTGCCCCAGTTTCCTCATTTGTAAAATGGGGATGATAGCACTTACCTCCCAGAGTTGTTGTTAAGACAAAATGAGATAATTGTATGGCACTTAGCACAGTTCCTGGCACATAGTAATTTCTATATAAACGTTACTTATTATTATTATAATTACCATGAGCAAGTAACTTAAACTCTCAGTGCCCCAGGCACTTTCTTTTTTTTTTTTTTTTAAAGCAATTGGGGTTAAGTAACTTGCTCAAGGTTATTTCTGGGTGTGGTGCTGAGTATCTGAGCCCGGATTTGATCCAGGTCATCCCAACACTGGAGCCGGTGCTCTTACTCGCTGAGCCACCTGGCCACCCCTAAAATTGTTCACCCCAGATGGTACCCCAGGCACTTTCTGTAAGAAAGAGTTGCCTAGTAGAAACTGATCTGAATCTGAATTGATGGAGGGAGTTTCTCTACTGGGAGTTAACTGTGCCAATAAAATCACAAAGACAGTTAACTAATAATACTAGTGAGAGAGAAGAAAATGGAAGCTGAATATTTGTGGGCAAGTCCTTGAGAATACAATACTGAACTTTTCTTTTATGCCCCCTTCATGCCTTTTCACTGGCTGTCAGTCATACCTGGAAAGCTCCCCCTCCTCATCTCTGCCTCCTGATTTCCCTGGCTTCCTTTAAGATCTAGATTAAATGATTAAATCCTACCTTCCACAAGAGCCTTTCTCAGTTCCCCCAGAATTCCCCCTTCTACTGTCCCTCCACCATGCCAGTGCCTTCTATATGAATTATTTCCAATTTATAAGAATTGTTTCTACGTTTTCTCTTCCATTAGAATGGGAGCTCCTTGTGGAGATGGATTGTTTTTACCTCTCTTCTCCCATATTCAGTGCTTGGCACAGTGATTTACAAACAGTAAGAGCTCTGTAAATGCTTACCTGTTGATTAACTAAATGTTTATTGACTTGTCATCTCCCACAGCAAACCTATCCTGACCCCTCTCCCCCAAGTTACCAGTACCCTTTCCTTAAAAATAATTTTGCATGTTTTACATTTTGTTTTCTGTGTACATGTTGCTTATCCCACTTACTAAAAGAATGTATGCTTCTTGAGGGCAGAGATAGGTTTGTTTTTATCTTCATATACATAGTGTCTAATATAGTATTTGGAACGGAACAGGCACTTGTTGAATGAGTGAAGTCTTGTCTCCACTTCTATACCCTCAAGCTTTCACCTTCATTTTATTAATAGAATCATTCCTTATTGTGGTTATATAATAAATGCAATATTCAATGTCATATTTTACCTTAAACTTCTTGGTGATTCTGTTAATCATGAACCATTTTAGATCACTCATTTAATACTGTAAATTCTGCTAATTATAGCTCTCTTACCAGTGACTATGCAGACATTTCTTTGCCCTTTCCTCTCTGCCCAAATGCAGTGGTAATGAATTCTGTAACTTCTTTTTCATTTTCCTTTCCCCAACTGATTAGGTAAAGAGGCCATTCTCTGCCTCATTTCTTACCTAGACTTAATCACTGAATGGGTGTTGCCTCAATCAAACTGAGACCCGCTAAAACATTTAGCTTAAATGGCCAAGGTCTCTCACTGCACCCAGGGCCATGTCTAGTTGTCCTGATCTACATTTTGCCTCTAGACACAGATGAGTCCAGAGGAGAAAGTGAGGCTGGTGACGTTGTCCAGTCCTCCCTCTCTTAAATCCAATTCACTTGCATGTCATGACATAACCTTCCTGATGTCATGGTCTTCTTAGAGAGG
Source organism: Petaurus breviceps papuanus (assembly GCF_028583685.1). NCBI lineage: Eukaryota > Metazoa > Chordata > Mammalia > Diprotodontia > Petauridae > Petaurus > Petaurus breviceps. The sequence goes on from NW_027185903.1 coordinate 31,263,906, forward strand.
AAAGGACAAACAACAAAAACCTCAACTGGAGTGTGGCCTTGAAACCTACCAGCTCCCTCTGTCTTTTTTATCCTTCTTTGGTTTCTTCAGGATTTAGTTCATCCTTCTTCCTTTACTGGCTAGATAATTCCATTGTTCTTCTCCCTTACCATCTAGGGTATCCTGGCTAGGAAATGAACTTGGGCCAATGCAGTTATACTTTCTATATCACTTGGGACTCACAATATAGTGTCCTGTTTGAATCTGGAGATTTTCTACTTCCCCTTATGGAAACCCTGTCCTCCCAATTTCTATCCTTCCTCCCATCTTCAGAGTTCTTAGTTTCCTCATGCTGTCCATCATGGCAGTACACTCAGGGCCAGCCTCCCCGGGTGGGTTCCTCACACTCATCAATATCTCCACCCATCTAGTGCCCTAGTTTCTGTCAGCTGTGGTGCTTAAAGGTACACTCATTCACATTAATGTTCTGATGACTTAGAATAGATTAATATGTTATCCTCCTGGGTTTATTTGCACTTGAAAAGAGGACACTGGAAAAAAGAATATTGATTCTATTGAAGATTGTTTTGTGTAATTCTTTTTTTCTATGTTTTTCTGGAGTGCTTTTTATTCCTGGGGAGCCATCCTTTAATTGCAGTGAGACAAATGTCCTAACCTTAGAGAACAAATCTTTAGTGGAATTTTAGACATCATATTAAATACTTCTGGGGAAAACTTGGCAGAAGTGGGGTGATTTGGGGAGGAGGCAGAAGGATTTTATAAGGTAGTGTTCATGACCCATCAATTAAACCATGTCACCTACACACAGTGCTGGTCCTTATAGTGTCTTCCTATTTTTGCATGTGAAACTAGCTTCTTAGATTTATAGATTTATATCAAATACTCACTAAGCTATGACCTGGCCTTGGCTGAATGTACTTCAATAGTCATTAACTTTTTCCATATCAGATATTGCTGATTGGATTCAGTTGAGAAAGTAGGACTAACAGATATTTTGAGGCTGTGGGGGGTACCTTTTCTTAGCATCTTGCTAGGTCCTCATGTGTGTAGGAAGTGGTACCAATTATGAATTTTTAGGCTTAAAAAATAATATATATATAATATACAAGTGTGGGTTGGAGAAATGAGGTGACAGGAGCTAAGTCCTGACACTTGGGAAATGATATCTGGAGAGAAAAAAAGAGTAGCAAAGATTAAGGACTTGCTTTGATTCTGTCTGGTATGATGGATGAACAGTAGGAAGCAAGAATGGCCACTTGAGCCCAAATCCCTACAACAACAACAATAGCAACAACAAGTATGGCTTTAAAGTTTGCAAGGATTTTTACTTATATTATTTCATTTGAACCTCATAATTCCCTTAAGGTAGGTGCTTTATTAGATACAGGGCAGCTAGGTGGAGCACCAGCCCTGGAGTCTGGAGGATCTGAGTTCAAATCCAATCTTAGATACTTGCTAACTGTGTGACTTTGAACAAGTCACTTAACCCCAATCATTAGACCCATTTTATAGATGAAAAAGGTTAAAGGACTTGCCCAGGTTGGGTATGAACTCAGGTCTTCCTGACTACAATGCCAGCATTGCATACACTGAACCAACTGGATTATTATCAAGAATCCCTTCTCTCCCACCCTACCAAAAATAAAGAAAAAAAACAGAAATAGAAAAAAAGGAAAAGAATTTGTGGTGATTCCTAAAGCTGAATGATTGCTCACTTCTCCTTCTCTCCCTTCTGTAATGTTAATGAAATAGGAAGATCTCCCCTGCCCATTAATAAAACTAACACATTGAGAATGAGTCACATGAAGTCTGGATCACATGGAGTCTATGATTAAATGGAGCTTGTGATCACATAGAGCTGGGGTCACATGGAGCCTGGGTCACTTGGAAACTGTGATCACCTGGAACCTGGGTCACATGGAGCTCTGTGGGGGAGGATCTTGCTAAAGGAGAAGAGAGAGGGAGAGCAAAGAGAAGAGAGTAAGGAAGAGATGAGAAAGAAGCAAGCTGTGAGTGTGTGAAGATAGGAATTTGTCTAGGGGTACTTGTCTGTGGGGAGACCTGACAGAAAGAAGGTTTAAGATGTCAGTTCTTCCTGGATTAGTGATGAGTACCCTGTCAAATTGTAAAGAAATATTTTGGTTTTGCCTTTGAAGAAAAGAGTTTGTTATATTTTGCAAATGCCCCCAAAATATGCATGCATATTCATAGTGACTGCTATGGCTATCCCATAGCACCTTCCCACCCCAGGAAGTACCTGGGTCTATTCATACCCCTGACTAAAACCAATACTTCTTGTTTAGAACACTACCACATAGCAGCAAATCCTGGTCACACCTAATTTAGTTTACTTGGACTGGTCTATCTTATACTTCATTATTTAAAAAGAAAAATTATTATTAACAATTTTAATTTGTAAAACAATAAAGACATTCTTTAGTTTAAAGCACCTAAGAGATAAAATTTCTTCAGAGATACATGTTGAGGTCCTATGAATGAAGCATAAAAAATACCAAATGATAATTGGAGTACTAAATATATTAAAGGAATTGTAGGAAAACTCTAGTATGGTTTGTAAAAATACTAGTTAAAGGGAAAGAACAATTAGGGAAATTATAAAATAAAGTCCTAAGACTTCTTCTCCTCATTCGTTTTTTGGGCCTCTTTTTCCATTTGAGTTAGTCTATTTTTTAAGGTGTTATTTTCTTCAGTCAATTGTTGACTCACTTTTCATGACTTTCCTGCATCATTCTCATTTCTCTTCCTGATTTTTCCTCCACTTCTCTTACTTTATTTTCAAAATCCTTCTTGAGCTTCTCCATGGTCTGTAAGCAGTTCATATTTTTCTTGGAGGCTTTTGATGTAGGAGTTCTGACTTTGTTGTCTTCCTCCCACTCCATGCCTTGACCTTTTTTGTCTCCAAAAAAGGATTCTATTGTCTCTTTGTGCTTCCTGTGTTTGCTCATCTTGCCAGCCAATTGCTTGACCCTTGAGCTCCAGAATGAAATATTCCAGAATAAATAGAGCTTTGTCCTAAATCGGAGTTTTCGCAGTTGCTGGGGCTATTAGGAGGGCACTCTCTCTACAGCCCCCACAAGCTCTGGCTCACTGGTCATACACCCCAAGACCACCACCCAAGACCGTGATCCAGATCCAAGTAGGTTAAGGCAAGAGTGAATACCCTCTGAATGGTTGCTTGGTCCCCCTACAATCTGCAGGCCAGGAGCTCCTGAGGCATCCACGCAGTGCAGCCACCCTATCTCTGCTTCTTCTAGCTCTGGGGGCAGCAGCCGGGCTGTGCTCTTTAGTCCCCCCTACCCCCTCCCCCATTCCAACAAAGTTCCACACAGACCTTTTACTTTGTCTTTGGCATTTATGCATTGAGAATTCTGTAAGCCACCACAGCTGCTGGTTATTCACTCCCCTGAAGTCTACTCTGGCCATTGCTGGTTGGGGCCTCCCTGGGGCTGGAACCGCACAGCTCCTGTGGGACTGCACTTGGCTCCCAGTGAGCTGTGATAGACTTTTCCTGTCAGCCTCCCAACTGTCTTCAGTGGGAGATTTGTTTCTCTCTGTCACATTGTGGGTTAGGTAGCTTTAAAATTTGTTTAGAGTCATTTTTTTTTTTACCGGTATTGGAATTATTTGAAGCTGGAGCCCATGCCAAATTTGTGCTTCTACTCCGCCATCTTGGTTCCACCCCTCCTAGTATTTGTTCACACACACACACACACACAAACACATGTAAATGTGCGTGTGTGTGTGTGTATATGTATATATGTGTATATATGTGTATATATGTATATATGTATATATATATATATATGTATACACACACACATAGAAATAAGAGGTAGCATGTGGATATGGAAATGGCCTCAGTGACAGGAAGATCTGTGTTAAAATATCACTTCTGGTGTGTATCAGCTAAGTGACTTTGGTCAAGTGATTTAACTATTCAATATTCCAGACAGCTCTCTAAGACTACAAGTTGTAGAGCAGCTGTAGATCCACATTGGGAGAGGCAATTTTCTCACTGGGAATTCTATATGAAGTCACTAATCTGGAACAATTACCTTTCACACAAGTACACACACACACAATTTTAAGATTGGGCATGTGATTCCATTTAAAAAATGCACATTATGAAAATCTCAAAAAAATTAAGATGAAAAAAATAAAGAAAAAAATAAAAATAAAAATGCATCTACTAATTAAAAGTTGATTAACAGAAATAATAAAAATATAGCAACAACATATAAGGATGGGGGAAAAGAAATCCAAGATGAAAACTATTTTTTTTTTGTTTTTCCTTTTTGGAGGGCAATTTTGGAGGGTTAAGTAACTTGACCAATGTCACATGGCTAGTTTTTTTTTTTTTTTTGTTTTGTTTTGTTTTGTTTTGTTTTCGGTTAAGTGTCTGAGTCCAGATCCAAACTCAGGTCCTCTTGACTCCGGGGTCAGTGCTTTACTTACTGCTCCACCTAGCTGCTCCAAGATGAAAATTATCAATCTATAATAAAACGGGGTTAAAACTCATGGAAGTTTAAGAACTCATAGTTTAAGAACAGAAATATAAGTTGTATTGTTTCCTAGTTTTAATTGTTGAAGTGGAGATGATTAAGATGAACTTTTTACCTCTAGACAACTTTAAAATGAATCCAATAAAATTCACTTATCATTAAAATAACTGTGTATTGTCCTAATTCACCCACTGAGATTAAAAGAATTAAAAAATAGGTCCAGAAACTCAGTACTTCATTCTATTGTTTATAAAATAACACTTTTAATACAATAAAAGGTATAGATATATTAAAATTGAGGTTGACCTAAATCTGAAGTGTCAAACTCAAGTCACATAGACCATAAATTCCTAATTCCCACTTGAAACATATTGAAATGTAATTGGAAAATGTTTAACAAAATAAAAATACAATAAAACAGATAATGTTAATTTGTGGTTTTCTAGTAAATATGCAACACACAGATATCCAGTTCTACTTGAATTTGATAAGTTCTATCATGCAACTGTAAGTTCAATAAAAGCAGGAATGGGGGGGGGTGGAGTCAAGATGGTAGAGTAGAAGCAAGACCTCCCTGCTGCTCTGGCTTCCACCTTCCCCAATCCATGTAAAAAGGGGACTCTAAACAAACTCTGGAGCTGCAGAACCCACAAAATGACACAGAGAAGCTAACCTCCCACTGAGAACAGCCCAGCAGGCCTGCAGGAATCAGCCAGGCTCCCCAGGGCGGGCCTGAACAGGCGACGACCTGAGGGATTCCAGATCAGCAGCAGCTGTGGCCATTTCCAGATTTATCAACACATATATTTGAAGGACAAAGTGAGAGGGCAGTGCAGTCTGGACTAAGGGAGCCAGTAAGTGGGATTGAGTGGCTTTTGCCCCTGGGGTGAGAAGCCGCTGAGACGCTGGCCAGCGTTATGTGGCAGCTTCAGCTCCTGGCCTGCGGAGTGTAGGGGGACCAAGCAACCAGTCTGAGGGGTAATTGATCTTGCTTTAACCTTCTTGGACTTGGATTGCATTCTAGGGTGGAGGTCCTGTGGTGTATGTCCAGCTTGCCAGAGCGTGTGGAGACCTCAGAGAGGGCACCCATCTAATAGCTCCGGGAGTTGAGAAAACCCTGGTGTTTGGGATGAAAGCTCCCCTGTCTGGTGGCAGAGTCCTAATGTGGCAAAAGTCCCAGGGGTCAAGTGACTGAGGGGCAATATGACCAGGCAAAGGAAACAAAGCAGAAAGAAGATTCCAACATTACACTCCTATTTTGGAAACAAAAAGGAGCAAAGCATGCAACATGAGGAAGACAGTGAAGTCAGAACTCCTGCACCAAAAGCTTCAAGGGAAAATACAAGCTTGTTACAGGCCATAGAGGACCTTAAGAAGCAGATAAGAGAAGTGGAGTGTAATGGGAATGTAAATTTTTAAGATCTTCCCTGCCCCTAGGCTAAAGTGCACCTGGAGCCTGGAGTGGGAAGCTTGATTTTCAGTAGATACTTTTTGATTGGCCAGTGGGTCCAGAAGGTTGTTACATTCTCTAAGCCAGGAGAAGGCTATACAAACCCTGATTTGAGGCTTTGTTTTGGGGGCTCATTTTGAGAAGTGTTCTGTGATTTGATCAGATTAGACTCTGGGAAGCCATTGTTGAGAGCCCCCAAACCCCGGCTTTGAAAAACCCAGATGTTGATTTGGTATGGATGTAATGGTTAGACAGTTTGGAAATCTATCTATTTGATCTGTTTCTCTGTCTTGATAATTATGCCTGTATACTCTGAAGTTCAGGGTGCTGACCTTTTCCCCCTGAACTAGGTAAACAATACATATTTGACTGATTAAAGTAAGCTTGTTAACCCATTTTGAGTTGCTTTCCTTTAACAAAGCAGATCTAAGAACCTGTGTTGGCAGCCACCCTGGGGATGCTGGGGTGCTTGCTGCTAGATGGAGGAAAAATTGGGAACAGAAATGAGAACAATGCAAGAGAATTAAGAAATGAGAGTCAACAGCCTGACTGAGGAAAATCACACCTTAAAAAATAGACTAACTCAAAGGGCAAAAGAGGCTCAAAAAGGCAATGAGGAAAAGAATGCCTTAAAAAGCTGAATTTGCCAGATGGAAAATGAATATCAAAAGCTCACTGAGGAGAATCATTACTTCAGAATTAGGTTGGAGAAAATGGAAGCTAATGACATTTTGAGAAATCAAGATGCTGTTAAACAGATCCAAACAAATGAAAGAATAGAAGGCAATGTGAAATATCTCATGGGAAAAACCACTGACCTGGAAAATAGATCCCGGAGAGATAATTTAAAAATTATTGGACTACCTTGTAAGCGTTATGGGATTTAAAGATCTTCCATGCCCCATTGGACTTGCTAACGTAGTAGGAAGGAGTGGGGCAAGAGAAAGCGGAAGCTAAGATAGAGTTCCTGCAGTGGCTGGAAGTGACTGGCAGCAATGGCGGCAGCAACAGCAGCAGCAGAGGCAGCAGCCATGGTAGGGCTAGCAGCTGAGGTGGAGGTGGAGGCACGAACCCCTTTTTGAGCCAGCCATAATTTCTGCTAAGGACTCTTGCTGAGGACTGCCAGGGGCCGGAGCTGCTAGGAGCACACTTCCTGGATGCTGGGTAGTTGCTGTGAGTAGGGAGAGGAGGACCTTTGCCTGAGGTAGCCTGTTCTGTCTTAAAGGCTTGAGAATATGAGTGCTTTCTACTTTATCTACCTGTGCCAATTTCACAGCTACTCTGATGGCTTGACTTTCTGGTTTGGGGACTCTGTCTTTTGGTATTTTAATAAATGTTCTCTCTTTATCCCCCATATAGAAAGCCTGATATATTTTGTGATTGATAACTACATCAGCATATCTGTAATTGCCGTAGGCATTGTGAATATTGCATTGCTGAAACATACCTGAAAGCCATGATCAAAGAAAGAACCTAGAAATCATCCTTCAGAAATTCTCAAGGAAAACTACCCTGATGTTTTAGAACCAGCGGGCAAAATAGAGGTTGAAAGAATCTACTGATCACCTCCTGAAAAAGATCCCCAAAAGAAATATTATAGCCAGGAATATTATAGCCAGGTTCCAGAATTCCCAGATTAAGGAGAGAATATTAAAAGCAACCAGGAAGACACAATTTGAATATTGTGGAAACACAATGAGGATAACCCAGGATCTGGCAGCTTCCACACTGAGGGATCAAAGGGCTTGGAATATTATATTCCAGAGTGCAAAGGATCTGGGCTTAAAACCAAGAGTCGCCTACCCAGCAAAACTGAGTATCGTGTTTCAGGGGAAAATATGGTCATTCAGTGGAATAGAGGACTTTCAAGCACTCTTGCTGGAAAACCAGAGTTGAATAGAAAATTTGACATTCAGATACAAGAAGCAAGAGAAGCATGAGAAGGTAAACAGGGAAAAGCAATCATAAGGAAGTTATCAAAGTTGAACTATTAATATTCCTACATGGAAAAGCAATAATTGTAATTTATGAAACTTTTCTCAGTAGTTGAAGGGAATATATGTATATATATATATATATATGTCTACATATGAGGGTATATGGGCATATGAATACATATCTGAATGTGTGTATATATGTTTACAGATGTACATAGATAGAGGGCACAGGACCAATTTAACAGGAAGGGATGATACTTAAAAGGTGAGATTAAGAGGTGAGAGAGGAATATAATGAGAGGAGATGGGGAGAGAGAGAATGGGGTACACTATCTCATATAGAAGAGGCAAGGGAAAATGGTTACAATGGAGGGGAAGAATAGGAAGGCAAAAGGGAATGGGTCAACCTTATTCCCATTGAATTTTGCTTTAGGAGGGAATGAAATACACACTAAATAGGGTATCTCACCCTCCAGGAGAGTAGGGGGGGGATGGGGATGAGAGGGGGGATGATGGAAGGGAGGGCAGACTGTATGGGGAGGGAAGTTGCAAGCACCCACTTTTGAAAAGGGACGGGATCAAAGTAGAGAATAGAACAGGTGGGAGGTGGCATAGGAGGGAGGGAAATATAGTCAGTCTTTTACACTATATCTAATATGTTATTATTTTTCATTAGGCACACATGTACAACCTATACTGGACTGCTTATCTTCCCAGTAATGGTGGGTGCCAAGGGAGGAAGGGAATACATCTGGAATTCATAGTTTTAAAATCAAATATTCAAATATATATACTATTATTAGTACTATTTTACATGTAATTGGGAAATAAGATATATAGGCACTGGAGCATAGAGGTCCACTGGAAAAGTCGGAAAGGGTATGGGAGTAAATATGGGACAGAGCAGATTGGAGGAGGGGGTATCCTGTGGGACTGCTATTTTGGGGCAGCGGATAGCGGAAAAAAGGGGAGAAAATTTGTAACTCAAAATCTGGCGGAAATGAATGATGCAAATCAGAAGTTAATAAAGCATGTGGAAAAAAAAGTAAAAGCAGAAATAGCAGCAATCACTGTATTTGATAAAGTGGATTTCTAAGTAGAAAACACTGAGCAAAACACAAGAGCATTACAATATGGTGAATGAAAATGGAATAATAAATATGTATCAATTATCAACTCGACAATTCAATTCATAAAAGAAAGCTAAGTTATGTAAGCAGAATAAAGCAAAACTGAATAGTAAAAGACTTCATTTCTTCATTATCAGATTATAACAAATCAAATAAAAAGATTAACAATAAAATCATTGGGGTAGCTGGGTGGCACAGTGAATAGACTACCAGCCCTGGAGTCAGGAGGACCTGAGTTCAAATCTGGCCTTAGATGCTTGACACATGTACTAGCTGTGTGACCTTGGGCAAGTCACTTGACCCCAATTGCCTTCCAAAACCCCCCAAAAATCATAGATCTGAACTGCTTATTTGTTTCATAATTAATATATATGTGGTGAACTAAATTGAAGAAGCAGAGAACACACAATCTATTTAAAAACACATATATGAATGTTCACTTACATTAATTCTCTGTGAATAGGTTATAGATATGAACTTATATCAATTAAAAAAGGCAGAAATTATACATAGTTTATATTTTAAGACCACAATGCATATTTTATAGGTTCAAATTCACTAAATGGAGTTGCAGAGTAAAGTATTGATACATAGTATTAAGTTTATGGTATTTTTAAACTATGAATTCAGCTGCTTTGAAAAAGTAGGCCACTTTCATTAGCGGCCAATGTTTTTTTTTTTTTTTTTGATGATTTTGCACACTCTGTTTTTATGCAATTTTTCCTCTTTTTCCAGAGTGATTGTCCCACAGGACCCAGATTTAATGGTAGTAAGACACATCAACACTTCTTAGATGGTTGCAATATTTGACTTTCAGCCTGGTGCTTGAGGTGCATGACCCAAGTCATGATGATATTTTACCATAACATAGGCAGCCATAGGCTGAGGAGTCTATGAAATTCTTTTTTCCCCTCTTTTTCCTTTTTCCCCAAATCAGCTTTCTCAGGTATATGTGAAAATATTATCATTCCATATATGAGTGAAGATTAACAAATTCCTATGTACTTCTAGGATCAGTCTTTCTAAAGCAATACACTCACATTTCAAAACGAATGCCATCTACCAATAAGTTTCTCTTACTTAAGATATAGCTACTTTGTCAAAGGCAAAAAGAAAGTTCAAAGGATGAAACAAAGAGACCATCTCTTCATGTTTTTCTGTTTCCCATTACACTATGGAAGGGAAGAAGAAAGGAAGGAAGGAAGGAAGGAAGGAAGGAAGGAAGGAAGGAAGGAAG
>NW_027185903.1:31274192-31301485 GCF_028583685.1 Petaurus breviceps papuanus
GAAGGAAGGAAGGAAGGAAGGAAGGAAGGAAGGAAGGAAGGAAGGAAATATTTATGAAATGGCTACATATACCAGTCACTGTGCTAGGTGCTTTGCAGACTTCTCATTTAATCCTCACACCAAGCAAGCTTTTAAATACTCAGTTGAGGAAAGATGGAAGGCATGCATCAAAACACAACTGGTTTTAATTTTGCATTTATCTTGTCCTTTTTACATTTTTCAAAGGTGGTGGCAATAGTTGAGTCATTCAGTTCCTGGAAAGTGCCTTGTGGCCTGGCATCATAGGAATTTCCTCAGTCTGGGGTTCTACAACTCCAAAAACAACTCATTCAATAAATAAGTTTTGTGCTATTGACAAAGGATCTCAGATAAGCCCATGTACACGACAAACCAAAGTTATAGGTTAATATTCAGTCTCTAAATGTGAAAATTTCCATGTTGTCATTCAATAAAAATTCACCCTTTATAATAGAAAGGAGGAAAATTTGGCCAGTGATTTTGAAGAGATAAAAACGCAATCAACTCTTCGAAATAATTTTTCTCCACCTAAATGAATACTGTTGTGAAGGGGAAAACATCTCTGGAGGGCTGAATTTATGATAGGTTTCTTTAGTATAGATTTATCTCCTTTGAGAGAAAAGCGAATCACTTTCTTAGTGGCCAATGCTGGTTTTACATAGTCTGTTTTTATGCATTTTTTTTGTTTCTCCATTTATCTCATTGTCACCTAGGATCAATTTTAATGGCAATGAGATATATCAGAACCCCTCAAGACCCCCAAGCAATAGGCTGGCTAAGCAGGAAAGAAAAATCAGAAATTCTGCTAAATCCACCTAAAGGATGTTTGAATAAATTCACCTGAATTAATTTGTAGTAAGTTAGGCACTGAGAAATGTCATTGTCCAATGGATAAGGACCTGATGTTAGAGTTAGGAAGACCTTCATCCAAAGGCTACTTCTGATTCTGAGACCTTGGACAAGTCACAGCCTTTCAGAGCTCTAGGCAACTCTCCAAGGCTATATGTTTCAGAGAAGTTGCCTTGGTAGGGAATCTCCACCCCTGAGAGTTCCTTATAGCTATGAAATCACACATCTAGGGACTACAACCTGTCCTCAAGAATGCCAGAACAGAGAATGGATCATTCTATTTTAATTTTAAAAAACTAAAAAAGAAATGAATTAAGTAGTATGAAAATTCAATATTGTCAGCACAGATCTTAATAAATGTTTGTTGACTGATGTTGGACAGAATCAAGTGATTGGACAGATAAGCAATAATAGTAAATATTAACATGGACAAGGCAGTAACATTGATTAAGCATGATAACGTCCTTGGTATCAAACAATGAGGCACCATGTTCCTGTGGAATCTTGGCATCTGGCAGGTCTACACCTGACAATGGACTTTACTCAAGGAGGAGATATTGTAATAAGATAGAAGGAATATAAATCCATATTTAAGGAGATGACATTTAATATGAAGACGTCAGAAACTCCTTCCAATAAGCTTAGCTCTTTATTTACTTATGGCTCTTTGTCCTATGTGGTGGGGATGTAGGGAAATTTAGTAAGGGTTTGTCAGAGGCCAAAAGTTCAGTCCCAAATTAGTAACATAAGGAAATAGGGTCAAATATGAATTAGAGAGAGGGAAGGACTCAACAACCTGCCCCCTGTCTCTTAGAGTTCAGGGAACAGAGAAATATTTTCTCAAGTGCTCAACTAATTTCTGAGTCATAGTGAGTGCATCAGGAGGGATCTGGTTTCCCACCTTCCTAATTCTGTTTTCATCTTCTCCTTTTTGTTCTTTGTTCTTTAAATGGGGAGTCAAGAGGAACCTGAATAAGGGAAAGCATTGTGCAGTGTTCAAGTGTCTAGCTTTCTAGGTAGAGTTAGAACCAGAGCACCTCAGTTCAAATCTAGACTTTGCCAGTGACCTCAGCCAAGTTCCTGGGCTTTAGCTTCTTCCTCTGTAAAATGAGAGGTTGGAATAAAGGATTAAGGAAACCTTTATATTGCTGTAGTCAATGTGCATTTTGTTTTCTTATCTCTACTTAATTCACTTGCAATCAGTTCATGTAAGTCTTTCCATGCTTCTCTCTATCCATCAAGCTTTTCATTTCTTACAGAATAGTAATATTCATATAAAATATATGCATATTCCTATAATATGTGGATATATTCTGTATCTATATGCATATAATATACAAATAACATAATATATACATATATACACACATATACACAAATGTGTGTATTCCATTACTTATTGAGCCATCCATAGGTGATGTTTCCAGTACTTTATTACCACAAAAAGTGTTTCTGTAGATATTTTGGTGTACATGAGAACTTAATTTTTATCATTTACCTCCTTATAGAGGCATAAATCCAGTTGTAGAATCTCTAGGTCAAAGAGTATATACTGTTCAGTCACTTTATTTGAATAATTCTAAATAAATTTCCAAAATAGTTACATTAATTCATAGCTCCAATATCAATGCATTAGTGTCTCCATTTTCACACAACCCTTCCAACATTTATTATTCCAATTGTTTGTCACCTTTGTTAATTTTCTGGGTGTGAGGTGAAACCTCAGGGTTGTTTTGATCTGTATTTTTCTTATTATTAGTGATTTGGTGCAATTCTTAGTTTGAGAATTATTTTTTTGTTCTTTGACCACTTATCTATTGGGAAATGACTTTTAGTCATATATTTCTGTTACTTGTCTTTAGGATACTAAACACAGCAGAAACATTTGATGTAAAGATTTTCCCAATTTGACAGCATCACTTCTTATCCCAGCTGAATTAATGCTTCTGTGGAAGCTTTTCAATTTCAAGTAATCAAAATTATGTTTTATCTTTTGTAATTATCACTCTCCTGTTTTTGGATAAGACTACTTTCTGCACATAGCTGCAAAAGTACATGATTTGTTTCTCTCCTAATTGTTTTATGGCATGATCTTTAATATTCAGATCATGTATTCATTTTGAACTTACTATGAAATATGGTGTAAGATGTTGGTCTAAATCTAATTTCTGCTTAGGTTGTTTTCTAGTTTTGCCAACAGTTCTTATGAAATAGAGGATTCTTTTCTAAGAAATTTATGTTTTCAGTTTTATTGAACACTGGATTGAGTTCCATTATTTCTGTTTCTCCCTTCTTTCATCTGTTCCAATAATTTACTTCTCTATATTTTAACTAATACTAAATGATTTTGATCACTGCTGTTTCATAATACCATTTGAAGTCTGGAAGTGCTGTTTTTACCTTTCTAAAAATTATTTCCCTGATATTGTCCGGTTCTTTTAATACCTTCCAAAATTCATTATGATGTCTAATTTCACTTAAAACCTAAAGTTTTCCTTGATAGAGATGTCTTACTAACATTATTCTTATTATTTGTCCACCTTGATAAGGGTTTGATTTTGCTTACACGTTCAAATAATGAGTAGATTCTTTTAAGGTAATTAGGTAAGAGTTGAAAGACAGAAGTTAGGGAGGAAGGGATAAAGTTAAATTCAAAAAACATTTATTAGTTCCTTATTATATTTGAGACACTGGAAATACAAAGTGGAAATGATGAAGACCTTTCTCTTAAGAAGTTTACCATTTATTAATGCTAAATAACAATTTATATGAGTAATTTTTCCAACAAATATTAATTTATTTATTTTTAGTTTTCAACATTCATCTCCACAAGATTTCTAGTTATAATTTTTTTCTCCCTCCCCATCTTTCCCCTACCACCCACTCCAAAACAGCAAGCCAACTGAATACCCCTTTCCCTAATCTGTTCTCTCTTATATCCTCCCCCTTCACCCCCTATACAAGTAATTTTGATTTAAGGTCCTTTCATAAGTGAAGCCCAGACCAGATGCCTTGAGACATTTAAGGAGGAAGAGCTCACTTTCAGCCTATGTACTCATGGATGGTTTCACAAGAGAAGAAACTTGTGTGCTAGGAAAGAAAACATTGCCTAATGCGGAAAGTAGCAAGCTGTAATTGATGAAAGAGAGGAATGAGTGGTACTCAGTGTGTCTCTAATGATCCCATTATATGGAGGAAAATAGTAGGAGAGAAGACAAGTTGCATTAGACCATTTTCTATGCAAGTCAACAGGCTTGCTACTGTCCCAGGAGAAACTTGGTGAATGGGAGTAAGGGGAAACAGAATGCAACCATCTATTTGCATGTATGTGATACCTTGTTTATATGACCCCCTTTCTTCTATAATTTGGAAGGTAAAGTTTGGTGATTCACAAAGTGACCACAATGATGTGAAGGAAAGAAGAACTGAAAGATTTCAGAGCTCTGATCAGTTCAGTGTCCAGAGGCCTGATGATAAAGCATGTCACCTGCCTTTTGGCAGAGGAGTGATGCTGCAGAAGAACAAACACATCTTCAGACAAGGTTGAGGGCCATTATTTTGCTTAACTATACTTATTAGTTATAAAAAAGAACTATTTGGGGGAAGGAAGAGCTTTGTGGGTAATGACTGACATGCAAAAAATAAAGAAAAAGAAAAGAAGATCAATGAAGCATTTTAAGTTCAAAGAAAGTAAAGAATTTCAGAGGGAGACACAGACTGTGCCAATTTGTTATTATGCTGCTCCATTTAATATATACTTTAAAAACAAACTAGCAAGCAGAAGAATTGCATTTTGGGATGCAATCCCTTTTTTAGTTCTTCGTATTCTAAAATGTTCATGTAGATTATTTTGAAGTTCACAATTTATTATTTTTAATGTGGTTTTGGTGGATTGTGGAATGGGACTTTTTAATATGGTTTGTGGCAATGACATTAACAGTCATAGAAGCAGAAAATATTAAGCCTGGAATGGATTTTTAAGCTCATCTAATGCAATGCACCGTCCTCCCCACCCCCCATTTTTTAGAGAGGAAGAAGTGACCTCAAAATTATTCACGTAGCAAGAGTTGAGATTTGACCTGCAGTCTTCTGGCTCCAAAATTTAGTAGCATTTGTGTGACACCCTCTGAACTTTCCTATGTGTTTAGTTTAGAATACAGTGCTCAGCAGGTTGTAAACTTCTTAGTGTTGTATGCTCCTCTGATGGCCTGGTGAAGCCTAGAGACCCCTTCTTCAATAACATTTTAAATGCATAAAATAAAATAAATAGCAATATAAAGGAAACTAATTACATTGAAATGCTGTTATCAAAATAATTCATCAAACAAGTTCACAGACCCAAATGAAAATTCTTGGACTTATATAGCAAAATTGTACACATAGATATATAATTTATGCTTTGGAGCATAGATTTAGAACTAGAAGCTACTTTCAAGGCCCTTTACAAATTTAAATCTAGATTCCTGTGAAACATATACACACATACATAAACACAATGTGAACATTTAAGAAATGTAATAGGGAGTTTGTGAGAGGAGCTGCTGTTTTATTGAATGACCTCCAAATTCCCTTCAGACAGAGCAGTTTCTAGACTTTCAGAAGTTATTGATACAAGGAGGACCAAATGCAGAGTTTCCAATGCTGTGCTATATACTCAGGTTGTTACATGAATCTACTGTTCCTCTGGTATGCTCCTTCCTTCACCCTCTTTTCATTTTCCCACTTCTTAATTCATGCATGCCATTCTTGCTGACATGTTTAGTCACTGGGGCAAAACAACATTTTCCAGCAACCATAACAGAACGTTCTCGTCCTTTTATTGACTGAATATATATTTAAGTTCAGTCTTCTTTCTAGTTAGGGAGAAGTGCCTGACTTTGGACATTGCTCAGGGTATTAGAAACATTGATGTTTTCCCAACATGTCACCAGGATCATGCATAAAGCACTAAGACAGTCATTTGAATAAAATTAGTCAAAGAAGAATTGGGGTTTTTTCTGTTGTTGTTCCTCTAATTTTGGCCCATCTAAAGAACATTTAATTTAAACCTTATTGGAGGAATTTCAAGAGCTTGTCCTTTCAGTAATTAGTGCCTTGGATCCAGCTTGGGTCAGGAATAAAGGAGCTGAAAGAATGCCACCTTCAAAGTCTTGGATCTAATATTGATATTACGGAGATAAGTACCAATCCTAGTTTAGTTTCTTTTTGCTTGGGATAATTCCTGTGAAGTTGGCCATGTAAGCTCTTTGTCCCTGGGAACTTGATGGTTGTAGCTGATGGGGCTAAGGGGATGAGTTCCCAAAGGAACGTCTGTTCCCCAGAAGGTGTAAGAATCTGACCTACTGATAGTTTTCAGGGAAAAGGAAAAAAAAACAATTCCATTGCCTTTCTTCTGCTCCTCCCTTTTTACATGGAATCCCAGTTCTGAAATATCCTGGTAAAATTGCATAAGCAATATCACTATGTATCTTAAGCAAGTGTATATTCAAAGCCTGAGCCTGTGATTTCACATAGGTTATTGGGTCCCTAGCAAACTGAAAAAGGGATTTATCTTTAACATGCATATATGCCTTGAAAATTTCATGGAAGTAAAATTTCTGAAAAAAATTCCTTCTGATCTTTTCCACAGTGTATGTATAGCCAGCCAGAGGGGAAGGAATGACCACCTGTTACCACCCCATCCCAGAAGTAATATGCAAAGATTTTTTTTTGAAACATCATACCTAGCACCTCGATTCCGCTTCAGATTTTCATGAAGCTTTCTCATATAAGCATAGATTTAGATGTGGAAAGGATCTTGGAAGCCATATAATCCTATTTGCCCATTCAACAGGTAAGAATACTGAGAGTCAGGGTGATTAAGTGTTCAAGGTCATACAGGTAGTAGATATCAAAGATGAAATGTGAACACAGGTCTTTTATTAGAGAGGTTTTTTCCATTGCATCAAACTGCCTCTGATGGTCTTAAGAGAATTGTCCTAGTAGTGACCAGGAAAAAAAACAAAACAAAACATTGTGAAGAGATTTTTCATGATGCATCTAATTTGCAGACTCATCAAATTAGTTGTTAATAGCGCCATGGCCTTCATTCCCACCAGCTCACCTGTCCAGTTTCTTTCCTCATTCAGTCCTTGGTCAATCTTTATGAAAGGCAGTGTCATCCCTAAAGGCTCCAATAGCAAAATTAAAGTAATCAAGTTATCAACAAAACAAAGTAACAACAAACCAAGAAAATGGGTCACATCCTTGAGATTGTATTTCTTGAAGAGGATTAGTTTAAAGGTTATATTTCATAAGAAGAACCTCATCTCCTTGCATGATATAGTGGACAGAGTTGCCTCTGGGGTCAGGAAGATCTGAATTCAAGCCTGGTTTCTGAATGAGTGATCCTGGACAATCACAACCTATCAGTGCTCTAATCAGATCTCTAAGACTGTAATAAACACAGTGAGTGCTGGTCTGTATTGGCAGACAGATTCCTCATCAGGAAACAGACAGGGAAAGAGAGAGACAGACAGATAGACAGAGGAAGAGACAGAAACAGAGATTTGTACAGCTGGATTTCAAATGCATCTATAATGCATATAAATTCACATATATATTTCATAAAAATTCTCTTCCCAGAGAAAGAATCTCATTGTAGTAATATTTCTTTAATAGAGATATTAAATATGATTTAGCATGAAACTATGTTGTTTAAACTGAATGAATAAAGAGTAATTAAAAATTTAAGAATTCAGTCATCTAGTTGCCTTATAGTGTCATTTTAAAATTCATTATATAAAAATGGAAAATAATTTCAAGGGAACAAAAGATGTGTGTCCCTAGAAAAGGTGACTAAATCATTGATATGATTTAAGCTATTAGAAAACTAATTTAGTTGAAATCATTTTTTTGGTATGTGCTTCAATTTTTGTTTGAAGACAGAATAAATATTTCTGACTTGGTCTTGGTAAGTTAATGAGTTATTGGAAGAAAACTGGATGAATTGGGCTCATTTTGAGTTTTAAAGTCCTAATTGTAAGATAAATATTTAAGTTTGTGTGATTTATAAGCATAACAGCTGGTGGAAATGCATGTGTTCCTAAGCCTATACTGTATGCTTCCTCTCCTGGGTTATACTGTTAACTAAATAGTGTAAGACAGCCTCAGGGTCTTTTAAATGACTAAAACCATTTTTTTTTAGTGTCACATAAAAGGGAACTACAGATATTTGAATGAAAAAACTTGTCTTCTGTGGGAGTTATAGAGTACATAGGGCACTTTAATTATAAATGAATACATTTAAGCTATAGGGTATATTCTGAGGGGTGCAGAGGTGGATAGTCTGTGGGAGAAAGAGAGAAAAAATAAGTTTGTATACATGGAATACAATGCAAAAGACATTCATATACTCCCATTTGACTATTTTAGTAAGGACTACTTACTTTGGATTTTACAATTTTCCCCTATCATTATTTCTATGTGTCATAAGTATGTCCTGGGTGAACATTTGTGTGGAGTGAGACATGTTACATGAAGCTAAGCTGCCCAGTGGTTGTCCTGTCCTCTTTGGCAAGCTATAGCAAGGGTTCTTGACTGTGACGAACAAATTCTGTTGGATTTGGAAATAGCCTTATTAAAACAGGAAGTGTGTTGCTAGTGTGCCTGGGTGGGCTGACCCCAAACTAGATGCTCTTTGAGAAATGTAAATTCATGATCAGTTTCAGTTAGTTGTGAAGGGTGAATGAAACACACCTGGGGTAAAATCTGGAATCCTCTTTTGTCAGAAAGCTGTATGTAAATAATTTTATTGCTGTTCTAGACCTATTATTTCTTCATCAATGTCTCTTCCGTTGGTACTAATTTTTAGCTCTTGGTCATTTATAATCCTGGAGAGTTGTCTAGGGTACTAAGATATTAAGCAACATGCCAATGGCCAAACAGTTAGCGTGTCTGAGTTGGTATTTGACTCCAAGTCTTCCTGACTCCAAGGTCAGCTGTGGCTCTCCTAGGCCATGTTGCTCCACATTTCACATGTGTATCCAACAAAATATACATATGTACATGCATGCATGTATACATATATGCATATAAACATCTGTGTAAGTGTGTATACACACACAATCACAAATCTCTATCAAGTGTTGTCAAACAAGCTCTCTAAAATTATGGGCTCATGAAACCATTGGTGGTTGGGAAAAAAAAGGTGTTTTAGTGGCTGTTTATTGTTGGTGTTTGTTTAAACATTAGGTAAGTTGTGAATGCTTTGCTTGTCTTAGAATGACATTAAACAGCCTATGATGTTGACAAACTATTTTAATGACTTAAAGTGAACCTTCACTTAATAGATATGTATGGTGATAGAGTATCTTTTATAAATAGAGAAACTGAGGCAAATAGAAGTTTAATCACTACTCATGCTTATTCATTAAGTGACTGGAAATCTTTGCATCTGAATACAGGTTTCTTAGTTTCCAGTCTTTAATTTATGTCATTAAGCAATACCTCACTGGAAATACACAGTATTGCTAAACTGATCGTCATAGGACAAGCCGTTACCACCACCACTTTGACTGTCCTCTCCTCTCAGACTCTGATGGAGACGGCCCGGGTCTCTGAAGGTGAGAGCAATTGGAATAGAAAAGCTTCCAGCCCAATATCCACAGCCAGCACTAAAAACAACCCCAATGGAGATGTGGCCTGGAAACTGCTCCTTCAGGTGTTACAGATCACCTTGAGAGAAGACCCAGAAAAGAACGTTCTGGTTCCAAAGTCCTTGATACTATCAAATGGTTCAACATCAGAAACTGATTTGATTTTATCAGTAGAAATGATGTTGAAGAAGAGGCATCGCCATCTGCCTTGCTGCTGCCTACTATCAGAGGACCCTGCAATTTTTCCATTCCATTTGCAGCTGTCTCTCCTATTAGAATGTGGGCTCCTGGAGAGTAGAGGAGACTGACTTACTTTTCCATTTGTGTCTCCAGCATCTAGCATGGTGCTTTGTACACCGAGTTTAATAAATGCTTTGTTAATTCATTATTATGAACTCAAAGAAGATAGTACCTTGGTTGATTTTTAGACACAATTTTACAATTTAAATGAGACTGCGAAGTGGAGACTTCTTGGTACAACAGAAAGGTCACTGTCTCCATAATGAGAGCATAGGGATGCAATCCTGCCTCTGATGATTACTGTCAGTGTGACCTTGGGAAAATCACTTAAATTTGGGATCTCAGTTTCCTAATCTGTAACAAGATGAGGTAGGACTAGCTGGTCTATGAGATCATCTTTATGATCCTATTAAGCTAAAAGAAAATAGCAAATTATTTTAAGGAGAGGGTTTTAAATCAAGCCACCAATATTTTGAAAAATATTTTACGACTTTCTTCAGTAAATTGAAGACTATTTTTTGTATTACTTATAGGAATGTTATTAGTTCCTTTGTCCATTTATTCAGTGGAATAAATTAAATTTAACCTAATGAGAGGACATGAAGGGATTTCCCCTTTCCCTAGTCCTCCACAGCCAAGGGCAGACCTTCTGGACCAAAGTCTATAGCATATGAAGAATAAACACCCTGATCCTTCTCGTGTGATCTCCCTCCTATATACTAGCTCTCAGTTTCCTGGAGAAATATTTTCTTCACTATGCCTAGAACATTCCCCCCCTGAGGTCTCCCTTTTCTCTGACTCCTCTATTAGTACCTCCCTAAAAGGCCTTTGGACTGCCTTCGTCCTCTTTCCTGTCTGAACTACCTTGTTCTTCTGAACCTTTCCTTCTCCCACTTCAGGCAGCTTTAGAATGATTTATGAAGGTCCAATCTGAAACACAGGAGGTGGATAAACATCTCCCAATTCTTCTTATCTCCTCTGGAAGCATTGCTAAATAGTCTAGAGTCCTATGTCAGAACATGAAGCAGGTAGGAGACCATCTCGATTGTGATTCCTAGCTTTGTCTTGGACACATGGAGCTTGCTCCCTGGGCTTATGGTGAATGGTATTATTGAAAACACATGCTTGTTGGAGGTCAGTGTGCTCATGTAACATAAAAAGCAAAGTTATTCCCCTTGCTACCGTTTACTTTAGAATAATGTGCTCTCATTCAGCCAAAAAACCACACAATGAAGTTCAAAGATCTGAAATTCTTTGCCCAGCCTCATCAAATTAATTCACACCATTGACTTTACCACTTCCCCTAGGATAATATAATTGACACTGTTGGTGCAGTTAGCAAAGTTGCTTTCAGTTGTCAGATTGAAGTCTTCCTTGTTCCTCTTTGTTGCATCTTTTCTAATTATACTACCCTTTCCCAGACCACCCACAGTAATTTCAGTTGTTTATACACTTCAGAATCATAAATGAAAAACTGCTGGAACATTGGCACATTTAAAACTGTCTTATAGGCCACAGAAATGTCATTAGGTGGTGACAAAGAATTCAACTTGTGTTTGAGGCATAACCATTCATTTTCAAATTGTCTAATGATCCTAAAAAGTTCTGTAATCTGAACATTCAGAAAATTCTAAATTGTTGGCAGACCACAAAAAGGTTCCATCAGAGGGGGCTGGCAGTGAGTTGGGAACCTGGAAAGGGGGCTCAGAGACTGTATTCCAGGTCCTTGGGAAAATTGGAGGGTGGAAAGTAGATTCAAGTAGGGATGTGCTGGTAAATGTTTAATAACCAACTCTCTGGGGAAAAAATGTACACAGGATATACTTTGAAGTCTGGTCTGTATCACTGAAATTGTTTCCTTTACTTTCTTAAGTCCAGACAATCAATAAGACTCAATAAGACTTCAATAATGAAGTCCTAGTTTATTGTTGTTGTTGCTTAGTTATTCAGTTATGCATGACTCTGTGATCCTGTGGATCATCGCATGCCAGGCCCTTCTATCCTCCAATATTTCTTGAGGTCTGTCCTAGCTCATGTTCACTGCTTCCATGATCATCTTTCCATCTCATCCTCTGCTGCCTCTTTTTCCTTTTGCCTTCAGTCTTTCCCAGTATCAGGGTCTTTTTCAATGAGTCCTGTCTTTTCACTATGGGATCAAAATATTTAAGGTTCAGCTTCAGTATTTGATCTTCCATGGAATAGTCTGGATTAATTTCTTTAAATATTGACTGATTTGATCTCTTGCTGTCCAAGAGATTTTCACAAGTCTTTTCCTGCACTGCAATCTAAAAATATTGTAGCCTTTGCAGATGTCCAAGGCGTAAATTCTCACATTGAAAATTTAACAATCAGCTCTCACAAGTCGGTTTGAGCTGGCTCTACTGTACTCCTAGATACCAGATGAGATCTCCATCCCAAATGAAATGGTGTGATAATCTCAGAACCAGAGTAGAGACTTGGTCTCACGACAGTAAGCTGGTTTCTTTGACCAGAAAACCTTATCACTTCTATTAGAGAAAGCATTGGGTTAGGGCAATATACACAATGTATTTTTTTCCTGGAATACCAGTGTAAGTTCTGAGTGAATATACCCTTGATTCAATTTGGTTGAAAGTAAGAAGGGTAGGCCTATGGCTCTAAAATCCATAGGGCAATTCTTTAGAGAGTTGTTGGCAAATAATAATTATAATAACAATAATTATTTTCATTTACTTCACTTTAAGGTTTGCAAAGATCTTTACATATGGTATCTCATTTGATGCCCACAGAAATCCCATAAGGTAGATGTCATTCCTATTCCCACTTATAGATGAGGGAACTGAAGCTAAGAAAGCTGAATAACTTGCCCAGATTCACACAGTATATGAGATAGCAAGTCATCCCTGGAGGTTCTATTTGGACTCTTATTAAACACATCTAACCATACTTTGAAGCTAAATTCAAGATTCCCAGCATGTTTCCAAATTATTTGGGAAGGGCTAATGCCAGCAAAAAATACTGTTTGATGCAATGACTTTCACTAGTCATGTCTATCCCCATCATGGCTTAGGCTTCCCCTATCACTTTAGGAGGTATGATTTCCAATAGATTATTTTTATTTGGAACACTAGCATTCTTGGTGGCATACATTGTTTAATGCTGTTAGGTCTATCCAATTTCCCTGGCTCCTTAATAGTATTCTTGGTGATTAGGAAGGGGGAGTATGTAATAACACCAGAAATAATTATTATATCTTCATTTCTCTAGTATAACCGCAGTCAAAGTTCACTCTGGTACCCCTTTTCTTCTAGTACCTAACAGAGTAGGTGCTTAATAAATGTCAACTATCTAAATTGAATTGTATTGAATTCAATCAATCCATAAACATTCAATAAACAACTACTGTATGTTATGGGACTACAAATATAAAGAATGAAATAATCACTTCCCACAAGGGGCTTATATTCCAAGGGCAGGGGGGAGTGGGGAGAGAGAGAACAACAAACAATAGATAAATGCAAACAATAAAGTAATTACATAAAACAAAGTACACAAAGTTATTAAATAAAAGATATTTAAGAGTCATCAAAGCAGTCAGGGAAGCAGGAAATACTTTGTGCAGAAGAGGGTGTCTTAAAGGAAGAGAAGAACTTTCTGAGGTAGAGTGAAGGAGAGAACATGTTCCAAGTGTGTCAACAAGAGATATGAAGACGGAATATCATGTGTGGCAGATAAAGAGAAGGCTATTTTAACTGGATTGTAGAATGAGAGAGAAGGAAGTAACATCCAATGAGGGTGGAAAGCTAGGGTTAGGGGTAGATTGGTGGTAGTGTCAGAAAAGGGGTCAGAGGGTGCTAAGAATCACATAAATTTTAACAGTTCAGTCTAACATAGCTTTAACCATTTCTGCTCTAACTGTGTGGTCCCAATGATTGAGTTGATGTACATACAAAGGAACTGAACCATATCTATGTTGACATTCTTATTGTAAATGAGACCAGAAAACATAAGGAAGCTTTAGTTAAAGTTTCCTTGGAGAGGAAACTAAAGGAGCTGTTGAGGTCGGTGTCATCAGCACCCAAAGACAAGAAGAGTTATTGTTTTATGAGACATTCGATCATTTTGCTTTGTAATACTCATAATTAGTGCAAGCAAAAAGACCACCATAAAGATAATTGTGGATTCTGCACCAACATCTGTTGCAAAGGATGATAGGACAGAAAAAATCTACAAAGAATTCTCTAAGATACTCCAATCCAAACTCATATATGCATTATTACTCAGTGACTTTAAGAAAGGCAGGAATTTTTACCCACATAAGTCCAAGTGCTAGTTTAGAGGGAGATGACTAAAATTGAATGGAATTTATTCACCTAAACTGAACAAAGAAGGAGAATTGGGAAATTTCCCTAGGAGGGGCCAGGGAGTATTAGAGGTAAATGAAGTCCAAAAGAAAAAGTTATCTGAGAAGCTATTTTGTATGTTGATAGGGCATGGTTGTCAGCTTGATGTACCAGTGAGCTCAAAATGTATCGATTATATCCAAGCAAGGCTGTCTTACAAAAACAAAACAAAAAATAAAAACAGTAATGCTTTCTTCAAGGAAGAATCTACAGTGACATAAGATGGTAGAAATTTAGGATATATAGCATTTATAGAGTAATTTTGCCTTCTACTGGCATCAGAATCTATGGACATTTGTTTCCTTTTACATATGTAGAAGGCAGAGAATTTTATAATTTAATTTCCCTTATTTACTATTCTATCCAAATTAAATGCTTTGCTCTTTGGTTTATGGTTCCTGCCTAGTCTGTTAGTGGAGAATGCACTAGATGGGGACTCATGTATTTTGGTAATTTCTATTCCTCAAACCACTCTGAATCCAGAGTAACAAAGGAATCCAGAGTAATTTCAAAGCAAAAGTAGACATTGACAAAAGATAATGAAAAATAAATTGGAAAATATGATTTAAGATCAAGAAAATAAAGCATTAAAATAATTGTAGGCCACTCATAAACTTATGCATATAAATAAAAATATAGATGGTATATATTATGATGAATTAAATATACTTAAACAGTACTTATGTATTACATATTATATGCTTATTATATTATAACATTATAGATGCTCATATATTATAAATATAAATATTTTCATAAACTTATACATTATAAATATTTTCTTGAAGAAGCTCACATTAATGAACTAAAGAGTGTCACAGAAAGGTTTCTTAACAAGTCTGAATTTTTTTTAATTGAAATGATTAAAGGATATGAACAGGTAGTTTTCAGATGAAGAAATTAAAGCTATACATAGTCATATTAAAAAAAATGTTCTAAATCACTATTGGTTAGATAAATGCAAATTAAAGCAACTCTGAGGTACCACCCCATATCTATCAAATTGGCTAGCATGATAAAATAGAAAATTGATAAATGTAGGAGAATATGTGGGAAAATTGGAACACTAATGCATTTTTGGTGGAGTTGTGCACCGATCCAACCATTCCAGAGAAGAATTTGTCACTATGCCTAAAGGACTATAAAATTGTGCATATCCTTTAATCCAACAATATCACTTCTAGGTCTTTATCCAAAAGAGATATAGAAAAGGGGAAAGGACCCACATGTATAAAAAAATTTAAAAAGAAGTCCATGACACAAAAAAAAGAGTAAGAATCAGGCTGGAAGACACAGAGGCAGGCCGGAAGGGGCCTGATCAACTTGGAGGGCAAGTTGTCTCACCAACCACAAGTACCACTACCAGGCCTATTACCAAAGGGCTGGGACTGGAAAGAGCAAGGTAAGAAGCAAATACAGGGGCCCCTGTCCTGGACAGCAAATATTCCTGAGGCTAGCACTTCATAGCCCAGAAATTTAAAAAAAATCCCCTATCAGGACATCCAAAGACCAGGATGACAGAGTGAACCTCACCTGCTCCAAATCCCACCTCTGACCCTGAAAACATAGTAACTCTTGCCCCAGGGCAAAACCCTCTACAGTAAAGGCTTGGGATCCCTAGAGGAAGGGCGTGGCTAGGGCCCTGCCTTAAAATGGGTAGAAAGCAGACTACAAAGACAAAGACTCTGGAGTCCTACTATCCTCAGAGGGAGGAACCAAACTCAGAGGGAGACAATGTGGACTCCACACCCATAGCTGAAATATCAACAGGGAATGGGTCCCAAGCACAGAAGGCTCTCCTAGATGATATCAAAAGGAACTTTGAAAACCAAATGAGAGAGATAGAACAAAATGAATAATTCTCTCAAAACCAAAATAGCAGAATTAGAAAAACATTATAATGAAGAAAACATCTCACTAAAAAGAAAAGTGTATGAAATGGAAAAGGAAAAATTAACCAACGAAAATGATTTGCTAAAAACTAGAATCAACCAAATTGAAACAAATAACTCTATGAGGAACCAAGAATTAGTCAAACTAAACAACAAGAAAGAAAAATTACAAAAAGAGGTAAAATACCTCAAAGAAAAAATAACTGACCTGGAAAACAGATCCAGGAGAGATAATCTGAGAATCATAGGCCTACCAGAAAATCATAATGAAAAAATGAGCCTGGACAACATTCTCCAAGAGCTCATTAAGGAAAACTTCCCTGAGATACTAGAACCTGAGGGTAAAATAGAAATTGAGAGAATCCACCAGACACCTGCTGAAAGAGATCCCAAACTGAAAAGTCCTCGAAATGTTGTGGCCAAACTCCAGAACTACCAGATAAAAGAGAAAATACTTCAAACAGCCAGAAAGAAACAATTCAAATATTGAGGGCCCACAGTGAGGATCACACAGGATTTGGCAGCCTCTACACTGAATGATTGGAGGCAGTGGAATACAATTTTCCAGAAGGCAAAGGAGCTCAGGTTACAACCAAGGATCACATGCCCAGCAAGACTGAGCATATTCTTCTGGGCAAAGAGGTGGTCATTAAACAATATAACAGAATTCCAGACCTTCTTGATAAAAAAGCAAGAACTCAATGGAAATTTGAACCTCCAATTACGAGATGCAACAGTGAGAAAAGTAAACAAGGAAAACGCACACACACACACACACACACACACACCCT
Source organism: Petaurus breviceps papuanus (assembly GCF_028583685.1). Lineage (NCBI taxonomy): Eukaryota > Metazoa > Chordata > Mammalia > Diprotodontia > Petauridae > Petaurus > Petaurus breviceps. The sequence continues at coordinate 31,291,001 of NW_027185903.1, forward strand.
GCCATTTGATAAGAGCAAACTGGTTATAGACAAGTAGAGGGTATGAGTATAAAATACACAAAATGATGAGTAAAAAAAATCTTATTGAGGGCTACAAAGGGACTGCAATGGAAGAAAGGGAAGGAATGAAGTGGAAAAGGGTAAATTATGCCACACAAAGAGGTATAAAAACTGTACAGCAGAGGAAAAGAAGGGAGGAAGATGGGAATCATATGAGCTTTTCCCTCATTGGTTCTAGTGCAAGGAGGGAATAACAACCAGTTAAGCATTGGACTCTATGGAGAAGAGATGCATAATGTATCATATTAGAGGGAAAGAGGGGAGGGAGAGGAGATTCACATGAGATTTGTTCCTGTCACTCTTGGTGCGAAGAAGAAATAACATACTTCATTAAGTATAAAAATATCCTACAGGCAGTAGGAGGGGGAAATGGCTACGAAGGGGGGGGTGGTTAGTACAGAGGGAAGAAGTAAGAGGAAAGGGGAGGAAAAGGGACGGGGGCTGATAAGGGAATACTGAGGGAGGCAATGGTCAAAAGGAAAACTATTAAGGGGGGAAGGGAAAAGGGGAGGATATGAACATTAACAGGGGCGGGAATAAGATGGAGGGAAAGAAACAAATAACAATCATAACTGTAAATGTGAATGGAATGAACTCTCCCATAAAACGGAGACTGATAGCAGAATGGATTAGAAATCAGAATCCTACAATAAGCTGTTTACAAGAAACACATCTGAAACAGAGGGATGCACACAGGGTAAAGGTAAAAGGCTGGAGTAAAATATATCATGCCTCAGCTAAAGTAAAAAAGCAATCCTTATCTCAGATAAAGCAAAAGGAAAAATTGACCCAATTAAAAGAGTTAAGGAAGGAAACTATATCTTGTTAAAAGGCACCATTGAGAATGAAGCAATATCATTATTTAACTTAATTAATATGCACCAAGTGGTATAGCATCCAAATTCCTAGAGGAGAAGGTAAAGGAATTAGAGGAAGAAATAGATAGTAAAACTATACTAGTGGGAGACCTTAATCTTCCGCTCTCTGAACTTGATAAATCTAACCTAAAAAAAAACCAAGAAAGAAGTTAAGGAGGTGAATAGGATTTTAGAGAGGATAGGTATGATAGATCTCTGGAGAAAACTGAATGGCTATAAAAAGGAATATACTTTCTTCTCAGAGGTTCATGGCACATACTCAAAAACTGACCACATTCTAGGGCATAAAAATCTCACAATTCTATGCAGTAAGGCAGAAATATTAAATGCATCCTTCTCAGATCATGATTCAATAAAAAATTATATGCAATAAAAGGGCCATGTTAAGACAGACTAAAAACTAATTGGAAATTAAACAATTTAATTCTAAAGAATGAGTGGGTCAAACAAGAAATTATAGAAACAATCAGTAATTTCATTCAAGTGAATGATAATAAGGAGACAACATACCAAAATTTGTGGGATGCATTAAAGGATGTTCTTAGGGGAAATTTTATATCCCTGAGTGCATACATGATTAAATTAGAGAAAAGGGAGGTCAGCAAATTGGGTGCAATTGAAAAACCTAGAAAAAGAAAAATTTCAAAATTCCCAATTGAATAATAAATTAGAAATACTGAAAACCAAAGGAGAGATTAATAAAATTAAAATTAAGAAAGCCATTATCAAAACAAGAACCTAGAAATCATTCTCCAGGAAGTTCTCATTGAAAACTGCCCTGGTGTTTTAGAATCAGAGGGCAAAATAGAGGTTGAAAGAATCCACCGACCACCTCCTGAAAAAGATCCCAAAAAGAAAACTCCTAGGAATATTATAGCCAGGTTCCAGAATTCCCAGATTAAGGAGAGAATATTACAAGCAGCCAGGAAGAAACAATTTGAATATTGTAGAAACAAAATCAGGATAACCCAGGATCTGGCAGCTTCTACACTGAGGGATCAAAGGGTTTGGAATATGATATTCTGGAGGGCAAAGGAGCTGGGATTAAAACCAAGAGTCACCTACCCAGCAAAACTGAGTATCATGTTTCAGGGGAAAATATGGTCATTCAGTGGAATAGAGGACTTTCAAGCATTCTTGCTGAAAAACCAGAGCTGAACAGAAAATTTGACATTCAGATACAAGAAGCAAGAGAAGCATGAGAAGGTAAACAAGGAAAAGAAATCATAAGGAACTTATCAAAGTTAAACTATTAACAATAATTGTAACTTATGAAAATTTTCTCAGTAGTTGAAGGGAATAGAAATATATCTATATCTACATCTATATCTATCTAACTCTCTATGTCTATACATGAGGGTATATGGACATATGAATACATATGTGAGTGTGTGTATATATGTTTACAGGTATACATAGATAGAGGGCACAGGACCAATTTAACAGGAAGGGATGATACTTAAAAGGTGAAATTAAGAGGTGAGAGAGGAATATAATGTGAGGAGATGGGGAGAGACTGAATTGTGTAAACTATCTCATACAGAAGAGGCAAGGGAAAATGGTTACAATGGAGGGGAAGAAAAGGAAGGCAAAAGGGAATGGGTCAACCTTATTCCCATTGATTTTGGCTTGAGGAGGGAATGAAATACACAGTAAATAGGGTATCTCACCCTCCAGGAGAGTAGCGGGGTGGATGGGGATGAGAGGGGGATGATGGAAAGGAGAGAAGGCTGGGGGGGGGGAGGGAAACTGGAAGCACCCACTTTTGAAAAGGGATGGGATCAAAGCAGAGAATAGAACAAGTGGGAGGTGGGTTAGGAGGGAGGGAAATATAGTCAGTCTTTTATAATGTATCTACTATGTTATTGTTTTGCATTAGCCACACATGTACATCCTATATTGAACTGCTTATCTTCCCTCTTAGGGTGGGTAATAAGGGAGTAAGGGATTGAATTTGGAATTCAAAGTTTTAACATCAAGTAGTAAAGAAGGAGTCCTACCAAATTCTTAAATATGGTACTGATACCTAAATCAGGAAGAGATAAAACAGAGAAAGAAAATTATAGACCAATTTCCCTCATGAATATAGATGCAAAAATTCTAAATAAAATATTCGCAAAAAGACTACAGCAACTTATCACAAGAATAATACACTTTCATCATGTCATATTTATTCCAGGAATGAAAGGATGGTTTAATATTAGGAAAACCATCAGTATAATTGATCATATTAACAATAAAATAGCAGAAACTACATGATCATCTCAATAGATGCAGAAGAGGCTTTTGACAAAATACAACATTCGTTCCTATTAAAAACATTAGAATGTATAGGAATAAATGGAGCCTTGCTTAAAATAATAGGTAGCATCTATTTAAAGCCATCAGCAAGTATTATATATAATGGGGAGAAGCTAGAAGCATTTCCCATAAGATCAGGGGTGAAACAAGGGTGTGCACTATCACCCCTCTTATTCAATCTGGTACTAGAAATGTTAACAGTAGCAATTAGAGAAGAAAAAGAAATCAAAGGAATCAAATTAGGCAAAGAAGAGACCAAGCTATCACTCATTGCAGATGATATGATGATATACTTAGAGAATCAAGTAAAAAACTACTTGAGACAATAAATAAATTTGGCAAAATTGCAGGATATAAAATAAACCCACATAAATCCTCGGCATTCCTATATATTTCCAATGAAATTCAACAGCAAGAGATAGAAAGAAAAATCCCATTTAAATTTACTGTACACATTATAAAATATGATGGGAATCTACCTGCCAAAAAACAAACCCAGTACCTATATGACCACAACTACAAAACACTTTTCACACAAGTAAAGTCAGATCTAACTAATTGAAAAAATATCAATTCCTCATGCCTGGGTTGAACTAATATAATAAAAATGACAATTTTACCTAAATTAAATTATATATTTAGTGCCATACCAATTAACTTACCAAAAAAACTACTTTATAGAGCTAGAAAAAATAGTAACAAAATTCATTTGGAAGAATAAACGGTCCAGAATATTAAGGGAATTAATGAAAAGAAATGCTAGGGAATGTGGACTAGCTATAACAGATTTCAATCTGTATTATAAAGCAGGAGTCATCAAAACTACTTGATGGCTGAGGAATAGAAGAGTGGATCAGTGGAATATATTAGGCACATGAGATTCGGAAGTCAATGACTATAGTAATCTATTGTTTGATAAATCCCAAGACCCTGGTTTTTGGGATAAGAACTCACTATTTGACAAAAACTGCTGGGAAAACTGGAATATAGTATGGCAGAAACTGGGCATAGACCATTATCTAACACCATATAGCAAAATCAAGTCTAAATTGGTGCATGATCTAGGTATAAAGGCTGATACTGTAAGCAGCCTCATAAAACAAGGAATAGTTTACCTGTCACCCTTGTGGAAAGGGGAAGACTTTATGACAAAACAAGAATTAGAGAACATTATCAAATGTAAAATGGATAATTTTGTCTACATGAAATTGAAAAGCTTCTGTACAAACAAAGCTAATGTAACCAAGATTAAGAGGGAGGTGAGAAATTGGGTAAGAATCTTTACAGCCTATGTCTCTGACAAAGGAATCATTTCTAAAATATACAGAGAATTGAGTCAGATTTATAAGAATACAAGTCATTCCCCAATTGATAAATGGTCAAAGGATATGAACAGGGAATTTTCAGAGAAAGAAGTTAAAGATATCTATAAGCACATGAAGAAATGCTCTAACTCACTATTGATTAGAGAAATGCAAATCAAAACATCTCTGAGGTACCATATCTCACCAGTCAGACTGGCTAAGATGACAAAACTGGAAAATGACAAATGCTGGAGAGGATGTGGGCAAATTGGAACACTAATGCATTGCTGGTGGAGTTGTGAACTCATCCAGCCTTTCTAGAGAGCAATCTGAACTTATGCCCAAAGGGCTATAAATACTTTCGTATCCTTTGACCCAGCAATACCAATCCTAGGGTTATATCCCAAAGAGATCATAGAAGTGGGATGAAGACCCATATGTGCAAAAATTTTTATAGCAGCTCTTTTTGTGGTGGCAAAGAATTGGAAATTAAGGGGGTGCCCATCAATTGGGGAATGGCTGAAAACGTTGTGGTATATGCATGTTATGGAATACTATTGTGCTATAAGAAATGAGGAGCAGATGGACTTCATATTTACCTGGAGAGGCTTAAAAGAACTGATGCTGAGTGAGAAGAGTAGAGCCAGGAGAAATTTGTATACTATCACAGACACAATGTATGTGTGATGACCAACTTTGATAGACTGGACTCTTCTCAGCAATGCAGTGATATAAGTCAATCCCAAAAGACTCATGATGGAGAGAAATATGTGCATCCAGAGAAAGAACTAGAAAGAACTGAGTTTATATCCAGGTAGAAGCAAAATACCTGATCTTTTGCCTTCTCTTGTTTGATTTTATGTCCTCTTTCCCATTCTTCATTCCCTCTGATACAATCCATCTATATAACCTAATGTATAACGTGAAAGTATTTACAGATCCTATACTTGACTATATGCCGTCATGGGGGGGAGGGTAGGGAGGGGACAAAAATGTGAAACTCAAGGAATTGTGGAATTGAATCCTGTAAACTAAAAGGAAGCAAACAAATTCATTTAAAAAAAAGAGTAAGAATCAGAGATCTAGAGGAAGTCAATGAAGATGGCAAAGAGCCTTGAGTTCATGCCATAGGAGAATTTGTTAAAGGAATTGGGGATTTTTATCCCAGAGGCGAGATGACTCAGGAGGACATGCTATTTAAGTATTTGAAAGAATGTAAGAGAAATAGGGATCAAACTTCTTCTGTTTGGTTCCAGAGCTTAGAACCAAGAAAGTTTAGAAGTTGCAGAGAAGCAAATATAAGCTCTATGTCAGCAAAACCTATAATGACCGTCACTGTCTGTAATGTTAATGGAAGTTGAAGATCTTCCACACCCATTAATAGGCCTCACATGGAGTGCAACAAGAGAAGCTTGATTAGGGGAGACCTGTTTTTCAGGAGGGTCTCATTAGGATTGTGATGCCTTCTGAGCCTGAAGAAGGTATATATACTCTGAGGTTAGCATTTTGCTTTGGGGCTTACACATGGGAAGAGAGTTCATGTGATGTAGCCAGATGAAACTCTGGGTAACTTCTAAGGAGCCCCCACCCCCCCTTTGAAACCCCAGATATTGATGCTTCTTTCTCTCTTCTAACTTTGTATGTATGTATGTAATGGTCAGACAGTTGCATCTGTCTGTTGATCTCTGATATATGTATTATTTGGTTAGACTGTTAGAAACCCTGTCTGTTCATCTTTATGCTATTATTTCTGCTTGTAATTTCTGTTTGTATTTTCTTTGAAGCTCAGGGTGCTGACTTTTTCTCCCTGAACTAAGTAAATGATATATATGTTTGATTAAATATGATTGTTGACTACTTTTGAGTTGCTTTCTTTTAGAAAAGCAGATCAAAGAATCTGTGCTAGCAGCCCTCCTGGGTATGCTAGGGTACTTGCTGTTACACTGTCCAAGAGGAGAGAGGGTTTCCTTGGGAAGGAAAAAGGAGTCCCCATAATTAAAGTCTACCAGAAAATGCTGCAGAATATAAGAAGAAGTTTACTTTTTAGGTATGGTTTAGACTAGGTGACCACTAAAGTTCTTTACAACTATGAAATTCAATGATTGTGTGAAGTCTACAGTTTTGTCCAGAGTAGTGATGTTCCAGGGATTAAGATATAGTATGAATTAATTCAAGATTCAGAGGCTTCATGTTAATTTCTAATCTGATTGGTGTGAATAAGAAGCTTCAAGTCATAGTACAGTGGTTTGTTTGTTTTTTTTTGAAAGACAATCAGAGTTAAGTGATTTGCCCAAGGTCACACAGCTTGTAAGTGTCAAGTGTCTGAGATGGGATTTGAACTCAGGTCCTACTGACTCTGGGGCTGGTACTCTATTCACTGTATCACTTAACTACCCCCATAGTATAGTGTAAAGAGATAGGGATTTGGATCTAGAGGCCCTGGGTTCGAAGTCTAGCTCTGCCACTTTTATCACCCTTGTAACTTTGAGAAAGTCATTTAATCTCCCCGGGAATCAGGTTCTTCATATGTAACATGAAAGAGATGGGCTGGATTAATTGGTCTCTAAGGTCTTTGTACCTTTAAATCTTTGATCCTGTGAGTATACTCATCTTTCCCCCTTAATTTTCCATTTTCTCAATCCTTTCATCCTCTTTAATTTCTCTTTAGCATTTATTCTTTCCTCTTGTACTGATTCTCCTTTTGTTGATGATTCTTGGTCCTTCCATAAAATCTCTAGTCCTCGGAGTTTTTCTTTTGTCCTATCTTTGTCTTTTGCATATAACATGGGCATCCTTCAAAACTCTGCCTTGGATCCTGTATTATGTCCCTTCTATATCTCTGTCTTGGAGAGTTCTGTCTCTCACATTGGGCTACAGAGGATTTTCAAATATACTCATCACATCCCTAATCTTCCAGTGTTTTGGGAGAAAGATGAAGAAAGTGACCAATGGAGAATTGAAATTACTTTTCCATGGTGGCCAAAAATTAAAATAAAATAGATGTCTTTATTTTTAACCAAATCTATTATATTATGTCAACCTAACAATATGGTGGAATTGAATCCCCTTTAGACAATCTAGATGTAAGTTATATGTACACCCATGTAAGATGTATATATGCATGGTGGGGGTAGAGAGGATATCTAAATGTATAGACAGGCTGTAGGGAAGACATTGGCAGACTTCTCTGAAAACTTGCACTTACCTTTCCAGAGGAGATGGTGATTCTTGCCTGAGATCAGTAGAGGAGACCTCAAGGCTGGCTGCTCTATTTTTTTCTGAGGAAGGGGTACCAGACTAGAAATGTGCATGTGCAAATACACACACACAGAAATGCATCATATATATGTATGGGTGTATATGTGTATGTGTGTATCCTTAAATATTATGGATCTAGGTGTGTATATGTGTGTGTGTGTGTGTATTATAAAAAAGTAATTGTCCAAGAAGTAATCTTTTAAGGGAGGGAAGTTTACTCTAAACTTATACCCATTGCCTTGGACCCTCCCAGTAATCACTTGATACACAAAAGAGTATCACAAATAGTGACTAGTGAATAAACCTATTTATCCAAACAAATAATAAACAGAAATCACAAGTTACAAAGATCACTACATACCACAATATATACAAAGTAAATAAGTTCTCTCAAAAGGAACAAGATAATGCAACCAAGAGAGAGGTCATAGTCTCACCCAATGGATAATTCCCTGAAATCTCTAAGAAGGCAAGATGGAAATTAAGGATTTATTGTGTATCTGGCTTCACCTACATGTCTGTTGCTTCCGAAATCTGTTTATCTTTCTCCAAGTGTCTGTGATTTGTCCCAGGGAGAGTCTGGAACCATGCATGTTTCTTTGTGAAAAAGAAGAAAAACCAAAAATTTCTCTACTCTTTATAATTCTTGAACCCGCTTCTCCCCACCCCTTCCCCCCGTCGCCACCTCTTGTAGTCTAGGTGCAGAAACATCTCCACAAATTAGGAGAATCTCATGCAAAACACTTCAGGCATGGTTTGAAACCTGGATTACTTATATAAGTACATGAAAATGAAAAGCTTTTGCACTAACAAAATCAGTGCAGTTAAGATAAGAAGGAAAACTATCAATTAGAACAAAATCTTTACTTTATATATGTAACTGACAGTTCCCTTCTTAGTTGCATTGATTTTATTAGTGCAAAACCTTTTTCCTTTCATGTACTAATATGGTCTGATATCTAAGATACAGTTAGATAGGTAGATAGATATAGTACAAATATATAATAGATAAGTGGTCAAAGGATATGAACACAGTTCTGAAAAGAATTGCAAACAAAGAATAATCATATGAAAGATTAGTTCATTAATAATAAGATCAAAACAATTTTGAGGTTTCTTTTTAGGGTCAGCAAATTGGCAAAGGTGAGAAAAAATAAAAAAAAAAGAATATTGGAAGGGCTGTGGGAAGAGGAGCATATTAGTATCCTATAAGTGATTTGTAAATTGGTTCAACCATTCTGGAAAGTAATTTGAAATTACACAAATATGGAACTAAAATGTCTATACCATTTCACTCATAGTTCTTATCCCAGTCATATAACCCAAGGAGGTCAGAGGTAGAAAGACAAGTCCCATATACATGAAAATAGCCATAGAAGCACTTCTAATGCTAACAAAGAACTAGAAACAAAGTATACTCCAATGGGGAATGGCTAAATATTGGAACATTATTTCACCATAAAAAAATGATGAACAAAAATTCAGAGAAAGACAACAGATTTCTATAAAGTTTTGCAGAGTGAAGCAAACATAACCAGAAATATAATAAACAAACATTATAATTTAAATGGAAAAATAAGAACGAAACTAAATGTTGTGCAATCATAATGATATTTAAACACAAGTGTCCCATGGAGAAGTGATGAGAAGATATGCCTCTTTCCTAATCTTGGGTCTCCCCAAGGGAGATCTTTAGCTCTCTTCTGTTCCCCCTGTACAGTATTTTACTTGATGATCTTAGTATCTTTCATAGGTTTAATTATTATATCTATTTAGAGGATTGCCAGATCTATATATCCAACCCTAATCTCTATCTTGACCTGTAGTATACACCGATATTCTATAGACATCTTAAAAAAACTAAACCAAACCAAAACACAACCAGAACTCATTATCTTTTTCCTACAAACACTCCCACTTTCTAAATTCCTTATTAAAGCTGAAGGTATCACCACCCTCCTAATGGGGTTCATAAACTTTAGTTCATCCCTGACTCCTCATAGCCAATCCATTTTCAAGTCATTTCTGCATTTACAATATTTCTCATATGTCCCATCCTTTCTCCACTCACATAATCACCACCCTGACACAAACCTTCATCAACTCACACCTAGACTATTGAAACAGCCTAATTGGTCTTCCTGCCTCAAGTTTCTCCTCACTAGAATCCATTCTCCTTTCAACTCTCAAAATGATTTTTTAAAAACACAGGTTTGACCATGTCACCCCCTTACTTCAGTCATGTCAGTGGCTCCCTATTATGTCCAGGATCAAATATGAAGTCCTTGGTTTGGATTTTAAAACCTTTCAAAATCCGACCACTTTTTATCTTCCTAATCTTTTTAACATTTTACTCACCTCCATGCACTCTACAATCCAGCACCATCGGACTTCTTTCTGTTCCTTGCTTTTCCTCTATTGCCCAACACCATGTCTCTTTTCAATGAATATTCTTTATTCCTAAAATACTCTCCCTTCTTATCTCTGCCTACAATCCTCTGTGGCGTAGAAGTTCAATGTCTTCCTTCTGCAAGAAGTCTTTCTTCAACCTTGGAACTGCTAGTGCTGTCTCTCTGAGATTACTTTCCATATACACTGTGTATCTTGCATATACACAATATACATATATGTATATACATACATATATGCATATAGACAGATAGATAAATTGATAGATAGATAGG